>NC_030855.1:3610062-3650299 GCF_000208745.1 Theobroma cacao | reverse complement strand
GGCGGTGGTAAAGTTAGGACGGGCTACCAGGATGGCAGTGGGGTTTTGGCCGCTGATAAAATCGTGAAAAAAGAAGTGGAGTTTGGTGACTTTCTCCCTCGGAGGAACATATGGCTTGCTATGGGAGTAGTAACCTAGGCAAGGCGCCATGGCGGTGCAGAGGACCAGAACCCATGTCAATATCAATCTTCTTTCCATTGCTATTTTCTCCTTTCTCTCTTAATTACAAATTGATGGGAATGAACTGTATTATGCTTATTTAATCAACCCTCACCATCCCTAGTTTATATAGATCATAGAATTACCCCCTTTGGTCAAATAATATAGTAGAATTCTTTATATTCGTTAGGCTTTCTTTTGAAGAAAACAAAAGCGTTTGTACGCGGTGCAGCCCCCTGCCCACCTTAGCCAGCATGGGCAGCGCTGCATTATGTTGAATGGCGGCAAATGGACCCATTCAAACATTTATAAAAAACTACATATTTTCAATGATAAAAATTTTGATAATTTTTTGGACTTTGACTCCAATACATTCTATTGAATGTACAATCAATTCAGATGACATGTAATACATTCTGTGGGTCTGCTATCTCTTGATTTCTCTCCTTTCTTTTCTTATAAACTTTTCTCCATTAATTTTTTTATTACGACAAAAATATTCTTATTTTTTCTATTATTTAATCACACATTTAAATTTCATTTAAATGAATGCTTTGATACATATAGAAGTTAAATTCGTAAATATTTTTCTATTATTTTTTGATACTCTATTCTTACATATCACGGATAAACTTGAGAATATTTCTTAAATTATACTATTGGATCTATAATATATATATATATATATAATATATATATATATTATAGATATATATATATTATATATATATATATATATATATATCTACTTCGTTGAAATCATGAAAAAAGATAAAATTGTATGATTGAAAATTTGGATAACAACTTACGTGCTATTATAGCATTTCAACTGGTAACAAGCTTAGACAAGTAATTAAATGTTACGTAATCTTTACTTTCAATGTTTGAATTATATCAAAGATTTTAATAATTATGCTGTATGAATTAGTTATGAATACCATCATAATGTCATCTCATTGTCTAGATCAAATTGTTTGGCACAATTAAAAACTATATATATTGTAATGATTTGTGATAAGTATCCATGTTCAAAGTGGGAATAATTGACTCATTTGTAACGTTTAATGACTACGATGGAGTAGTGCTTCCTCCTTTTGTGCCTTGAAACCGATCCCATTGGTGCATAATCTGAACACGAAGAGCTCATAACTAGCTTGAAATCAAGTTCTTTTTATTTTGAATTGATTATTTATTTACTTATTTCTTTTAACATAAATAAGATCTTGAATATAAAATCTCATGTTCTAATCCTTAAGAATATCTTCTTGTAAACAACTATTTATTATTTTTTTTTATAATTAAGGGAAGGGGATTCAAACTTTACTTTTTAAATAAGAAATCATACATTAACCAATAAATCAAATGCTCGGAATGCCAACTATTTATTACTTAGTATTGTTATAATATATAAAAAATATTAGCATTACAATTCCATATAAAACAAAAACTATTAGCATTTGCATGCCTTTAATTATTTGATTAAATCATCAATATTTCATCAATATTATTTTTTCTGCCTAAAAAATAATTATTTTCAATTGATTGATTGAAGCGTCAGAGTATTTTTCAAAAAAAAAAGCATCACTATTTTTTGGTTTTTTTTTTTTGTGTGAAGTAAATAAATTCATAGTAATTGGAATAGAAAAAAGCAATGTAAATTAGGGTTTATTTGTTTTGACGTAAGATATTTTTTAGAATTTATACTTGTTTGGAAGACTAAAAATGTTTTTAAAATACAAAACATTTTGCGGGTTAACAAAAAAAAAATCTTTTGACCACATAATGTCTTACACCCCTCAGAGGCCATTTTTTTTTTACAAATCAAATAAATTCATAGTAATTAGAGCATAAAAGGCAATGTAAATTAATGTAAACAATCCCTTATTTGGATAAAACACCAACTATTTAATTAACTTATTAATGGCTTTTAAACTTTTATATATCTTTGTCCTGATACTTGGTGGACCATCCATGCATTTGGGGTGAGAGTATGCAAATATGTTCTACATTAAAACATTGGCAAAACAAGAAAATTAAGGATAAGGGTATTCATGATCATGATCCATCAAATATACTCATAATTAACCAAGTGAATTATATAAGTAAATTAAGCTCCCTTATGTATACATCCCCACATCTTCTCTCTTTCATCTTGGAAGTAGTCATCAAGTGTTTTGTAGGATAAAATATGTAACATGTTTGTCCACTACAAAGCAAATTAAACCCTATTCCCACCCCCACCGCAGGCCCTTTGATCTATAATTATAATTATAACCTCGGACACCATAAAGTGCTCCAACCGCATGCTGCCCTCTCCAACTCTCCAATATTGGACCTTCCCCAACCCCTCTCTCTAACTCTAATCTTTCCCCTGTTTATTGTACTTTTGATGCATCTATATACCCTGTTCTCATCAAATGATGACGCCATTAAATACTTTTTTCATCATTTTTTTGAATATTTTTTAGCTGAGGTAATTATGTTAATTTCTTTTTTCTTATTTTAATGATCTTGGGTCATATAATTAATTAACATAGGAGTTATAATCAAATTTTATTTTTCATTTTCAAGATCCGAATCTAAAATCTTTTAAATAAAAACTTTAAATCGGATGTAATAGTTTAATGATAAGCAGGTCTTACTTTCAAATCGATTTATAATTGGGTCAACCATCAAGAACGGTAACAGCGATTTATCTCAAATCAAAAATAAATGTAAAAGTTCTTACGTAGAATTAAATTAAAATCTGGCTTAGTATATAGTGTGACTTCAAATTTAAAAAAAAAATAATATGTAGAGAATTTGATTAAGATGTATGCTACCATATCTTATCCATAACTCATATTATTAATCAAAATAATAAGTATTTAATAGCTATCCTAGCACATGCCCTATTTGGCCATTTGAGTATGTTGAGCTGAAATTCCTGGATTTCGGTTTGGTTTTGAGGGATTTGTTTCACTTTGACTCTTTCCAAACATGTCCCTTGATAGGGCTGCTTTTGTCTATTTGTTTCAAATCTACAGTTTCATAAACTGTCCTTACTCATATACGGATTACATTAAAGTAAGTGACATAATTTAATCCTGCCTAAATATCCCTAATTAATTAAATTAATTAACACTAATATGCATCCAAAAATTTTTTAAAACAAGAGTATTTTAGCCGACGCAATGTATATCAAATCTTGTTTTATATGCTTTCCCTTTGTCCCCTTTTTTCCTAAATGTCCCAAAATTATCTCTTTCTTTTAGATTTAATGCAATTTTACTTTTTACAATTTTTCTTTACTTTTTGATATTAAAAATCATGAAACCATCAATTTTCTAAAATAAATTTAAATTTTAATATAGAACACATTAAAATCATATTTTTCTCTCTTTTGAATTTAACTAGGCATAATACTTTAAATGAACTTTTAAATTATTTAAGAAAAATTGAATAAATTTTTGTTCTTTTATTGTGTTGAATTAGACCCTTATATTTTAATTTTGAGTTAAATAAATTATTATAATTAATAGTAGACTAACTGTCATTAATTGAAATGTCATGTTATTTTTATATCCGTGTAACGTTAACATGACATTAACTTAAAGAATGAAAACATAATGTGTTCATGTTGTCAAGTCAACAAGGCAGAGCCGGCCCTTGGGTGAAGCCACCCAAGCAAAGGCTTTAGGCCCCCAATTTGGAGAGGTCCCAAATTTAAGGAGTCTTTATAATTTTATAATAATTATAATATAATTAATTATATTAAAAATATATAAAATTAAAAAATATATAAAAGTAAAAAATAATTAATAAAATTATTTGTTTTCTCACTTTTTTAATTATGTGCCTAATAAATATCAATTTTCTATCACTTTCTTATTTTTAGAATGCTATTAATTCTCAACTATATTCTCTTATTTCCAATCAACTAACGGTCATATATATATAATCATCTCCAACAGCTATTTTTTTCTTACTTATTTCTCTTATTTTCAATCAAATCATTTAGTGATTTTCAACAGCAATTTTTTTCCTATATATAAAACTAATTATTTTTTTACTTTCTATATAGCGGTAAAAAGTTGAAGTCATTAGATGATAATAGTTTAAAAGAATATTACCTTAATTTTGAATGTTCTTTAAAATATAATAACTATTCTGATATTGATGGTTTAGATTTATTTTCAGAGTTAAAAATTTTAAAAGAAATTATACAGTAAGAAAACAGTCCAATTGACATACTTAATCATATAAGAAGACTCGATTCTTTTCCAAATGCATATATTGCTTTTAGAATAATGTTAACAATTCCAATAAGTGTTACTTTAGGAGAAAGAAGTTTTTCAAAACTAAAATTAATAAAATCTTATTTAAGATCAACAATGTTTCAATAAAAATTAAATGGATTGGCTATATTATCAATTGAAAAAGAAATATTAGAAGAACTTGATTATAAAGTTTTAATTAAAAATTTTGCATATCAAAAAGCTAGAAGAATAAAATTTTAATAATTTTTATAATTTCAATAAACAAAAGTCTCTTTTAAATATTTCATTTTAAGCCTTTAAACTTATTGAGCCGCCTCTGCAATAAGAGTGAACCCATGTCAATACAAGTGATGTCAGTTGACACCACCGAAGTACCAAAAATCTCTACTACTTATACTAAAGTTTTATGTAATTAATGATGTTAAAAAAATTTTTATTTTTTTAATTATCATATTTTAATTATAACATCACTTAATAAAATTTTTGATCCGTCTTTATATATCATATTAGCGTATTACATCATCATACACTATCACATGAAAGCATACAATATAAACACTACGTGACACAAGATAACAAGTGTTATTTTGAGTAATAATAATTAGTTAAATAGATAAGTAACCACAAAATCTAATTTGAAATTTTTTGACACCCTTGATGGACATTTATACGGTTTGTACACACGTAGAAAGGTTGAATTCATTTATATTGCTATTATTTAATTACTAAAATGCAGGACACAAGTAGTAATTGCCCTGTGAGATCAGATAGCTGGAGAATGGCTACCCGCAATGTCTGCAGTACTGAAAATTTTCATTATATGGAAAGGTTTGAAGATCTCATCCTTCATTTTTATTTTATTCTTTTCTAAATTTAGGGGGGTTTTAGTTTCTTCTGCTGCAAGCTTATTACTTTAAGTGTTTTTTCAGTAAAAGTTATAACCTAGCTAGCTAGGGTTTATAATTACTTTCCATCAGTGTGTACCAGCAGATGACATCTAGGAGAAGAAAAAAGGTTTGCTCTCTCTTTACTCTTTTTGTTTGAAAGCCAAAAACAAAACAAATAATATTTAATGTTACTATTGCATCTGAAACTTAACTGCACTTCAACCTAACTGCTAGACACCTGATGTGACTTAGCACTTTTTCCCATAAAGCTTTAAATCTATATGTTGAAAAAAAGTAGCTTTAATTTTTCCTCAGTCAAGATTGAATTTCCCAAGTTTTTTTTTCTTCGTCTAATTTCAGCTGCTGCTTACAGCTTATTTGCCAAATTTCTGATGCCGACGCTTTTGTTTTTTGTCACTTTCCCTTCCCATGAAAAGAGGAAAAGCAATAGGAGAAAGAAGAATAGACAAATATAATAAGCTTAAAATAATGGTTCTTACGTATCTATCACTAGTCAAATGATTATTCTCTAAGGAAAATGGTAGAGAAGTGAGATAATAATATTTTAAGAAGATGAGAACTTGGGTGTAACATGGATGCAAGTATTGTAAAACTATCATTTCTTGTTGAAGTATAGATGATTAGATATAGTCTAACAGATTTCATTGGCGTGCATATAATAGAATGTCATCTTTTGAAATATGCAAGCTTACCTAACATTTTTAATTGCAATATTCGACCACATATGTCATCTAAATCAACTGGTTATCATCAAACACTCTATGTATGTGCATGTGTGTGTTAACAATGCAATTTTAGAGGGAAAAAACAGAGAGATTCTTCCCATTTTTTGATAGTGTTGTAGGAGTTATCATTGCCCTTTTCCCCCCCTTCTGTTTGGTCCAATATCTAGGTTATATAAGTAATAACAACAGCAATAGGGGAAAACGGCCAGTGGTTTAATTCATATTTGGAGACACCAATAAAAGTTATATACAAAAGAAGAGGTTTGGATTAATTAATGAGAGCCACCTAAACTTTCAAAGGGTGGGATGAACATTGTATAAAAAGAAAGCTTTGGCCATTCACTGCCTTAACAAGAAACTGAAAATTGAAGGCTCTCACTCAAGTTGTGATGTCAACTTCAAGCATTTCTAGCAAGTATTTTTGTCCTATTTCAGTGAGGAAATAAATACACCGATCAATTATCGATCATCAACCAACATCTCAACAATGTTTCCATCAGTCACGGAGAACAAGTACAGTGCAGTCTACGCAGAAAGATTATTTAATATTATAGCTCAGATAAATAACTTTAAATATATATATATATAATATTTACCCTATAAATAAGTAAAATCAGGTGGTAATAAAGTGATTAAGCAAGCATCCAAAAAAATGATGGCGACTTTCTGCTTTTGTATGTGCTCACTGCTCAGCATGGGAAAGGACTTAAATCACAATTCTTCCTAATATAGTGGTGTAAGAACCAATGGGGTTTCAGTATTGAAGCAACTAATTAGATTCTAATCACTAAGTTTCTTTGTTTGTTAGTAAACATCGAAGAATATCCAATTTAAATCAATATCAGCTGAGCAATTATCATATGCAAGTTGATTCCAAAAGAATAGCGGGTATTTATCAATGTACGCGTAATGAGCACACTTGTCAAAGGAGCTCCAAGTATCAGTACGTACCAATATTAGGTATGTAAAATAATATTAATTATTTGTCATTAGTTAGATTCGAATCTGCATTAATCTCTTCATGTCTCTATTAATAAACATTTTGATCATGCTGCTAATACATATACATATATATATATATATATATATAGTAGTGCAATAACTGATGTAATTAATTAGCAAAGGAGCCAAGCAATTCAAAATTTGATATAGGGGGAATAGACTTTTGATATGAGGCCCTAATTAATATAATAAGCTAGCCCTTATAAATTAATGATAAAAGTGCCTTTTTTTTTTGTACATTAGGTGTATCATTATTGAGCAATAACTGTTTATCTTAGTTAGGACATTTAGCTGTAAAGAAGCTTAATTAAAAATGACCCCATTTTGGTTAAAAAATGTCCCAACTCCAATCAACAGCTGATCTCCACTTCCATCTTCGTCATACAATCTGTGGACAGGCCATAGGTTTTTTCTTTTTTCATTTCCCCGGAAGCATCTAAATGTATATTTGCCCTGGAAACCTGACATGAAGAGAGAGAGAGATGGATTTTCCATCAAGAATTTTAAAGATGAAGCTATTGATCCCAACTTCCCTAACAAAAAAGTTTAAAGTCACGTCAAAAACATGGCTGAATGTCTTAAATATTCCTAATCTGTGACCAGTAAATACACTGATGGCACATTTGGTACGGAGGAATAGCTAAGCCATTCCCTCCTTACTCCTTTTTCATTTTTATTCCTTTTGTTTGGTTGGTTTTTGAGGTGGGGAATAGCCATTTCAAGTAATGGCTATTCTCTAAAATCTTGGATTAGCCATTCCCCACCCCTCTCATGTTAATGGCTATTCCATGACTATGGAATAGAGTAAAAAATTTATTAGACAAAAATATCCCTATTTATTGAAAATAATTAAAACCTCTACAAATAAAAAAATAAAAAATAAAGAAAAAGTAAAAAGAAATTAAAATAAAAAAATAAATTAATAATTTAATAATAAATTATTAATGTTTACATTTTGAATGAAAATAAAAATTAAAAGATTAAAAAATGAAAATGCAAATAGAGACAAAATAAGAAGAAATTGAAATAAAAAATCATATTAATAATTTAATAATAAATTATTAATATTTTAAATTTTTAATAAAAATAAAATTAAAAGATTGAAAAAGTTTATAGTAATGAATAATTTTTTCTAATTTAATAAATTATAATAAAAGATAATTTTATCATTTATTTCTTAACTATTTCAAAATTATTCCTACCAACAAAACATAAGAATGAGTTATAATAATAATTCTTACTCTATTCTATTTCATGAATAAAATAATATAATAATTATTATTTTTTTATTTTATTTTTATAAAATAATTATTTTATTATATTTTATTCCACACCGCAAAGCAAACGAGTCATGAGGGATGTGTGGTAACTCTTATTAATAACATGGGATGGGATTTGGACAAGTGACGTTACTTGAATGGATAAAACCTGTGCGATGCAGGAGAAGGGCAAAGGACAGAAGAAGGTTGTGAGGATTTTTGGAAGATGGAATATCAGGTATAGGCAACCTTGGTATAAGACTCTAGAAAACCACATGTGTTCTAGGATAAGTCCATTCTAGAGCTACATAATTTTTGGAATCCCACAAAAGCAGCCCTAGCTGCTTTTTATCTTGGATTGTTTTGCTCACAAGTTATAGCCTTGAATATACCCCAAAAAGGCTAAATCTCAAAGACAAGGAATGTATAGAGACAAGAGTGGGAAGACAAGAAAAAGTAGGAGACACACTCTTACTGGGGTATATGCAAGAAAAAAAGGTACGTGTGTGTTCCCCTCGAGTTTCAATCAAATTGTTTGATAAAACACACAACTCCACCTCCCCCTCCCCCTCGCCTTCCTCCTTTTCTTTTCTCTCTCCAAGTCTTGCAATATTAAGACCTTGTAACTGTAAAACAGTGGTACTTATATATATTCAGCTTTGAAATTGCTCGGTGCATTTATTACAATATACATAAAACATTTCACCTTTCTTTCTATTAAACCCTCTTCCTGCTCAACCTCACGAGGAGTAAATTCGCACATATCATATTCACCTCCCACAACATGGAGCCTCTAAAGTCAGAGCCATCTCTCTCTGAAACTTCAAGCATCATCTCTGTATCAAATGGCCCAGCTGCGAGCCTGAGAACCTCAATGGATAGCCAGAAAGAAGGAAAGCAACCGGAAGAAGAAGACCATGAACACCAACAAGATGTGAACTATGATCTTGTATTGGATCTGAGCCTCTCCAGCAAAGATGATTCCAATTCGAATCCTGAGTTGAAGCCTGAACTCAATCTCATCGACTGTTTCAAGACGGATTCATCCGATGATCAAGATTCCCTGGAAACTCCTCAAGGTAACGAAACTGAGCCTAGAGTTTTTTCATGTAACTATTGCCAAAGGAAATTCTATAGCTCACAGGCTCTAGGAGGGCACCAAAATGCGCACAAGCGAGAAAGAACACTAGCAAAACGAGGGCAGCGGATTGGTGCAGCCTCTTTTGCAGCTTTTGGGCACCCCAATGCGCATTCTAGTCGATATTCTAGCATGGCTTCCCTCCCTTTGCATGGCTCTTTTAATAAATCGCTTGGAATTCAAGTGCACTCCATGATCCACAAGCCAGCTTTTCTTCCGTCAGCGCATATTTATGGGCATAATGGATGGTCTAGAAGGCCTATTGATTCAAAACCGGCAATCGGGCACCTTTCCATGGAGAAATTCCATGTAGGAATTAATGCTGGATCATCAGCAAGTAATGCAGCTGCAAGATTCGAAACTAGTACACGAAAGTTGGGTCCAGCCACGGAGGGGATGGGTGGATATTGGTGGGTGGATAGTGTTAACCATTTCAAGACAAAGCAAGATGAGTTGAAGCTTGACTTGTCCTTGAAGCTCTAAGTAGTCTAGTTTTACCCTTCCTCTTCTTTTAATGACATCTTATCTCTGGTTCACTCTTCTTGTTTTGCTAGAGTTTTTCCCTTTGAATTTTAGTTGGATCTTTTGTAAATGCATTTTGGTTACAGAAGACTTGAAGAGATTTTACTATTTGCCATTCCAAAGTCGGAAAAAAAACTTTCCCAATTCTACAAGTTTGATGCTTCAAAAGTTGCCTCATGCGGTCCAATGTGCTACCCAAATCCATTTCACTAAGCTTTCTTTGGATGATTCTTTGTTAATAAGTAACTACTTTCGAAGGTGTAAATTAGTTGGGGACATACGTAGTCGTATTCATTTTTGAAGGCTACAATGTCAAGGGACCTGGCCATTGAGATATACTGCTTTTGACACGAACACAGACAAATGGTTTACGTGCATTTTGCACTAGGTTTTGAGCCTTCCCTTAAACATTGAATGAAATAAATAGAATTTGACCCTCCTCTTCCCTTAAATGATTCAAAATTCAAAATTGAACAGTAATACTATAATTAACCACGTTAAAGAATGTAAAAATTCAACCAAGGGGAAGAAAAGTTGAGATGCATAATTGAAATGCAATCCATCAAGTCTTTGATTTTTAGGGAACATGGAGTACAAGAAATTATGTGTGGATTACTTTTGGTTGTCATTTCAGATTGTTATTATATGTAACGCATATGGTCCACTAAGTGTGTGTGTGTGTGTGTATACAAATTGGAGGGTTGTGATTTGTCTCAAATGACAACTTTTTTTTGACCCACTTGCAGTTGAAGAAATAGACCATCTCTATTGGATGATTTGGACTTTGGATCAAATTGGGGTTAGAGGAAAATGGTGTGGCCATGTGAAAGCAAGCCAAATGGTGACCCTCAGCTATGCAATCACATCATTTTTTTGCCCCCAAATATATCAAATTATGGGTAAAATCTTATTTGCCTTGATTTCTTACCTAAGTGATCTATTGAGTGGGGTCCAATGAGTAGTGGGTCCAGATCAATTTGATGGGTACAATTAAGATCATGTTAATCATTACTCTTGCAAAACATGATTTTCCAAGAATCAAGTTGTAAAGCAACAGAAAATCTCACTGTTATGACAGTTAATTATCATGGCAAAACCTCTCATTAGCATGGGATTTGGACAAAGTGACAGGGGGGGGAGGGGGTTGTTGAAAGTGAAAGTTCCCATTTCCAAGACACGTGGCGGAAATCAGATGGACTGTCAATTCCTTGTGTTGCTCTGCCTTTATCCTTGTTTTTTCGCCATTAAAAAACACTGGCAACCTTTGATTTTGCCTCTCAATTAAGAAACACTTATAAAAGTCTTTGGTTTGAAAGTGATACATGCAAAGCGTGGAGCTATCATTTTGGCTGAGATTAGGTGAAAAATTCAAGCAAGAAGTAAGTAGTTCATCCTTCTCAGCATCTCCCATTGTTCTTTCCCTTGTCATTTACATAATATATACTGGTTTTGCCATTTGCTATGCTTGGTGCAAGGGCCAAGTGGTCACCCCCCTTGCGTTCAGTAGTTTTCCATATTGACACCGGTCTTCACCTTAATGCCTCAGCTGCCTTCTTTATGGTGTGTTGGGATCAAATTTTAAAGTTTTACCCAATCCAAAAGGAAAAGGATTCATCTTAATATAAGTCTCCATTACTTCACATGCCAAATCAGAGTCCTTAAGGGGGGGGACTGCTTCACCTCTTGGGTTAATTGCAAGTGTACACTTGCTCCATTTTAGACAACTTAGAATCCTTTGAACATCGTATTATTTGAGCTCTCTCATAAATGATGATGATGAATTGCTGACTGCCAAGGGATTTGAATGCTCTGGCCTTGAATTTGGCCAGCCTCCTTTTTGGGAGGAGGGAAGTATTACAAGTCAGACAAGGCTGACGATAGAGGAGGCATTTTTAAGGTGAATCGTTCCAGAATTAAAGCCTTCTTTCCCCCTGTTCCAACAATATCTCAAGTACAATGAAAGATGATTGGCAAGATTACAGGTTTCTTGTTAGATAGATGGTCATCCTGTTGGATTGTGAGAATGAACAGACAGCGGAAACTGTTTAGATGGCTTTAATCTTTAATTCTTATATGAGCTTACTAGAAACCCAACTCTGTCCATTTGTTATGGGAAGACTTATACTATGTTTGGTAGGGGAGAAAGAGGAAGAAAGGCATGGAAGTGGAAGTAAATAGTGTCTCTTTCATTCTCTTTGCTCGTTTGATAGGGGGGAAACAGAAGGGAAGAAAGAAAATGGATGGAATTACTTATTTCCCGTTCCATCCAAATCTAATCCTTCCAACATTGAAAGGAAAATACTCTTTTTATTTAAGTTAATCATTTATTTACAATTTTACTCCTAATCTCTTTTCTTACTCTTGATTTTCCACCTTTCATACCAAACACAAGGAAACAAAACAACTTTCCTTCCTCTCCATCTTTTCTTTCTTCACCTTTTTCCCTTCTTTCCTGCTAAAACAATACTAATGTCAATAGAGGCTAACGCCTTAAATAAGCTTATGCCTATAATCACCTTAGGAGTTAGAATATCAGAAACTCGATTAACTCGCTTTAAGAATATATTCACATTATATCTTGGTTTGACTCACAAAACCAAACCAAACCAAAAGTTGAGCTGTGTAAATAACCAGTCGCTAGTAGGCTCAGTTTCAACATGAACAAAATAAAAAATCATATGATCTATAGTCAAACTGTGATTTCATGCTTTTCAAATCAAAACATCCACCTGTAATTCATCCAAGTTGGAAATGGCTCTAAATACTAACTACTATATGGCCACCTTCTTTCTCCTACTCATTCAAAGCTTGGCTTTGTCTTTTTTTCATTAATATATTCATCAGATGGCATCATAGGAATTCCAGGAAGCTAATTTCATCTCTAATCAAACTTTATGCAATCTCTAGTAATATCGGCAGGTTGGCATATTTGTATGCATAGGTAAAATCAGAATAGCAACTAATCTTTTCGGTAACTAAAATAGAAAGAAGTCAGCAGGAACACAGCAAAACATATCTCTATTTCTTCTCCATAAAAGATTTGACAATTCCCAACCATCTAATGAACTCAGTTTTATCCTTGTTCTTCATGTATTCATGCAAGAAAATAGCAAGTTCATCATTTATACCCCTTTCCTCCAAGAATTCATGAAGTGCATCCTGCATTTCATCATCCAATTCCCTGTAAGGACCAACCAAATTTGCTGGTTAGAATAACTTAAACCACAATGAAGACATACTCAAAGAAACAAGCCAATAACTCCCTAGTCTACTAGATGCTGAGAAACAATGCAAAAAGAAAGATGATTACTAACCGTATACCTGCTAATCTAAAGATTTAACTTGAAAAGACAAAAAAAGGGAAAACCAAAATAAACTAAAGGAAGCAAAGGTGGAGTCATATTACGATTGCACAAGGTATTTTGTAGAATCAGTCATAATAATTTTAAAACAAACAAAGTCTTTTTCTTCCTTTCAATTCTCAGCTATCTAATGAAGCAAATAAAACAACATACTTGAACTCAGGACCAATGTAAGGATGAGCTGGTGTCCTATTACGGCCACGAACAAAAAGTTTTTTAATCACAATGGCATCTGGCCAAGCTGAGCACATGATCTCCAAGACATTACTATCATCCCCCTTAGATATGTTAACAATAAATGTTATATGAAGCTGCACATTATCCCCTACTCTTTCTGAATCAGAGACAGGAATGGACCCATCAAACATCGTTGCTTCAATTCTAATGTCTTCTTTCTCTCCAAATTTTCTTTTCAATCTAATCCATTGCTCTCCTGGTCTGTCATCAACTATAAAAGAATTGAATCCGGTGATAGGCTGCAATTCAATTGTTAGAATTCAGAATGAGGAAGAGTTATTTAGTTCAGATGGAAAACAAGATAATGGTATACTATCCAATCATAGAAATATATACTCACAACAACCAAGCAATCCAATAGGATATGAAACAGTAAGTTATTTCAAGAACTATTTTTTTGTTCTCAATTGAACAAACTATTGCTAAGCTTCCATTGAACATATCCAATGGTTCTACGAAAGATAAGAGTAGAACATAATACAGTGGGGCTCCTTTAGTTTTGAAAAGTGGTATTCATTTGTCATCTCCACTTTTACTCTATATACAATCAATGAATAAGGTAAATAATTAAGTTTTAAAGCCTTTGTTTTCCAATTTTTCTAGCAAATTAGACAACTACTCTACTATAACTAAGTTTGGAGATTCTTGTTTTCCCAATTTCTCAAATTTAGCTATTTACCTTGTTTCATTGACCATATTATTATAAATATTTGACAAATGACTACCAAAATAACATTTTGAAACTTGAAATATATTGCTGCTTTTCCAGTTTACATTTTAATTCCAAATGATATCAAATTAAGACCCTTTGTTTATATTCTTAGAAATACATTTTTTAAGAGTGTAATATAACAACGAACTGTGATCAAAAGCAACCATCTTCGACAGGCATTTTCCTTTTAATAGTAAAAGAAAAAAGCCATTTTTAATAGCAAATTTATTAAATATCCAAGTGCAACTTTTAACAGAACCAGGAATCCAAGACCCAGTTTTCCCCTAAAGAAACGAAAAAAAGAAAAACCCAGAAAGCAAATAGAGTACCTGTTTGGGAGGGCATCGTTCGTGCTCGTATTGGATTTCGTTACGAAGGAGCCTCAAAATGTTACCTTGAAATGCAGCTTTTCGCATGTCGGAGATGTAGTTTCTGGTGGTGAACAGGGAGGTGGGTTGAAGGTGTTGATGAAGAAGTAGGGCTTTAAGATAAGGAGAAGAAATGGTTTTTCTTGTAGGTCGGATTAGCCACGCCATCTATGCTGGAGTACTGGTTCGTCTTTGCCTTTGGTGATGGATTTGTTAGGGTTTACGATGCCGGAGCCTGGAGGTTTAAGGTTTTGTTTTAGTGTGGCTTCAGAACCCATCAATCTTGACAAACACGCATTACTGTCTTTTTTTCCCCTCTAATTACCCAAATAAATAAATGATAAATATATAGGTTAATTAAAAAGATTAGTACAGAAAATATACATCCCAATGCCCTTCCCCCATTATTATTTAAATAAAAAATATATAATTTCATGACCAGGGAAAGAAATTTCAATTATCATTCATTCTCTCTTATATACAAATATATTTTATAATTTTTCTTAAAATTGTCCCTGTCCTTTAATATTTTCACAACTCAAATAAAGCCTATATCTAATGGAGTCATTCATAAATCACAAAGGTATAGAGGTACAGCACTAAAACAGAATTGAAGATTCTATGATGCTAAAGGTTCCTCCTCTAATGTACGTAGTTGAACATAAACTCCTTCCTCTGAGGTTCACATCCTCATGAGTCAAGCCCTTATAATCTAACCTCATACTAAACACATTTTGATTACACGTGCACGCGCATAGGGGCAAGAGAAGCAGTGAAGCACCTGCAACAGCCTCACACCTCAAGCAGTCATCTGATAATCTCCGTGAGACTATTTGGCTACATCTGCAGGATGATACACATGATTTCATCTATTAAAACAACATCTTACGTTTCGTTTTCTTCCGCAATATGCATGTATGGAACTAATAGTTTTACAAGCCAAGTATGAACTAGACAAAAGATAGAAGGATCAGAGGAATGAAGCAGAAAAGAGGATGTCTTTTTCATGGTTTGAATTCCAAAACTCAACTAATGAACAAAACAGGCAATATGCTTTGCAAAATCTACTTTCCAAGCAGTGGCCTTGATCAGGAGCAGACAAGCTTTGTGATAAAGTATTTCTTACATATCAAAAACTGGGAAAAGATTTTCTCATGGTGAGAGAAGGATAAAATTTATGCACATCTACATCCCTTACAAGCAATTGAACTGTTAGCACATCTTCATCACCTATGCCTCTGCAGAGTGGAAAGCACCCGTTATATCCTTGGGCAAAATGGACTAGGTACAGGAGGTGTTTAATTAGTTATAAAAAGAATCTTGTAAACAATTAAACAGATGTTCTTTTACCAGAAAGGCTCTTTCATCATTTTTTGGCATCTTGAGAAGGTTTCTGGTTCTCACCCTTCTGATCCTTTTGGGAAGCATCGGAAACTGGTGCTGCACTTCGTACTTTACCTTGATCAAAGCTTGGTGTTTGTTCAGTGGATTTTTGTTTTGCAAGCTTGTCCTGCCCCAAAGTACTGCTTGACTCTGACGTCCTTTTGGCTTCACCTGGTTCACTAGCATTTTGCTGGCTTTTAGTTATGCTGCCTGCTGATTGTTTCTTTGATTCAACAACAATTTCCTTTACTGCCTCCTCCAGTTTACCTAGTCTCACTTTTACCTCTAAAAGCTCTGTGTCAGTTCCACCCTTATTATGTTCAGTTGCAATTAGTTCCATCTCTTTAGCTTTCTCCTCTTCTTTTTGCTTCTTTTTCTCTTCTTCTTCTTCCTGCTTCTTTTTTGCTTCTTCTTCTTGCTTCTTTTTCTCCTCCAGCTCCTGAGGTGAATGAAATAAGCTTAGGTGGAAGAAAGTGAGAAAGTAGGGATAGAAAGAGATACAAAATAGATCAAATAATCATGAAAACTTATGCAAAAGCAGAAAGCATAAACATCAAGGAAGGAAAATTTAGTTACCGCTTCCATTTTTCTCATTTCGTAGCGAGCATATTGAGCCACCAAGTATACAGCTGTGACAAAACAAAAACAAAAAAAAAAAGAAGTGTTTTTTTAGATACCAGCACCAAACCAATAGGCAATCCAATTGAAAATTGGCAGATGTTAAACTTGTTAATTGTGATACCCAATGAAGGCATGCAGGCAAAGAAAAGCTGTACCAGATGGAAATCTATCCTGAAAGAACATAAAGACATGTAAGAATAAATCCCAACAATGGCAGAAAGATGCCAAGAAGCTAACTGAAGAACCAATTATGAGATAAGTACATGCTTTCACTTCATAAAAATTATTTTAAAAGATCTTCTACTCTCAGCTTACAAAAAATGCCTAGTTCAAGAGCTCTATGAGCATGCAAGGACTGAAACTCATCCAGAGTATTGAACAAGAACAAGAATGTCTGCTTAGAAAAAGAAAAGAACAAGAAGGTCCAATACAGAAAGGAAGTAGCAGATTCTAATTTCACAGTTGCTATATCACAAGAAAGCTTGCATTCAATGGAAGAAAACTAGGATGCATATATATGGTACATCAGTCGTCAAAGATGATAAAATTTGCTCCCTTAGGAACCTAATGGATCATCAACTTGAAACCAGCGATGAAGCCATCAAACAATAAATTTCATGCAGGTATGTCGCTACTTAAACCAAATTGATCCCATTAAGTTTTCTAATGACAACAACCAGAATAAGCTTAACACCAAATGTGGAATTCAGGAGCACAACATATTGGACTCATATCACATATTTTGCTTGCTAAGGAACTTACATGTTTCAATAATTTTCCTCATTACACTCAGTTGCATAATGAATTGTTTTCAGAACCATGGATTTAAATTATTCTATTTTAGCAGCATTCTTAATTTTTATGTGTATTACCACTGAATTACTAAAACAACCAATGCCGAAACAGGAGGTAGCCATTTTAAGCATCAAATTCACAATAAAGAAGGCGAACACTTAAGAAGGAAACATGTTCGAAGAAATACCAAAGACAACTCAAACCAAGAATCAGTCCAAAAAATCCTAACACCCATTTTTAAAAAAACAAAAAATAACCAAATCCAATTAAAGAATCGAACAAATTAAAAAAAAAAAGTGATACCCAAATTTCTTTTTCTTTGGAGGATGAGTGAAGAGGATCTTAGCAGCAGTCATGAAGTCGAGATTATCAAGTTGACGATACGACTCGTTGTAAGTGCTGACATTTGATTCAATGCTGCCATCAACGTTGTCCTTGTTCTTCTTCTTGTTGTTGTTGCTGTCTTTGGTGCTGCTGCAAAAGGGTCTCGTTCGAAGGAGGTTGAAATGGGTTGAGAATCGAGCACAGGCAGTTCTGGCGCGAATCATTGTCTTATTTCAATTTCCGCTCTTGAACCTTGCAATGATATATAGTGTACTGTTTTTCATTTCTTGAGAATGGAGAGGGAGTGTATCTCTGTCCAAAGTGGCTTATTTGTCTTATAATTTTTTACCCAAATTGTTACCTATAATCTATCTTCTTTATAATTTTTAAAAGCCATAATATTTAAAAAAATTTTAAACTATTTATAAAATTTAAATAAATTTTTATTTTTTTATTACATTTAATTAAGTCTACACTAATTATCATTACTCAAAATATCACTTACTGTTTTTCATATCATGTGTGCTGTCATCAATATTTCACGTCATTATTCATTATAATATGTAAAAATGTTAATTGACATTTTGACTAACTACTATTAGTAATAAAAATTTATTTGACTCAAAATAAAAATATAAAAATTTAATTAAATATAATAAACTAATAAAAGGTTATTTAAATTTTTTTAAATAGTTTTAAAAAAATTTTAGATATTATGTCTTTTTAAAAATTAATTCCTACAAAAGAAAAACATATTATACACTAATAAACATTAAGGATTTTAAGTTGGAACAAGTTATGTTTGGATTGTTTCAAATTTCAAAATTGAATGATTAGTTTGAATTCATGTTATTTTAAATTTTGAATGGTTCAAATTTAACTATATACTATTCCATTTGTTTCAAATTGAAAGTCAAATTTAATATTTTAAAATGCTTCAAAATAATATTCACTGTTTTAAAATAATAAACATTTTTCAGACGTTGTTTTTCAATGAAATCTTAATTTTAGACAAGATCCTCTAGTTTTCATGTTTCTTTAAGTACTAATTGTATAGAAAGAAAATATCACATTTCTAAAATTTGTATCATTTAAAAAATGAATATTTAATTTAAAATGAAAGAAATAATAGATTTGCAGTATTTGAATTTAGGTCATTGATTTTGTTTTTGTTAGTTTATAATCAAATTTATCCATACATACATAATATTAAGAATTTCAACTCAATTTTCAATTAGATTTGTGTTAAAGAGTAAATTCCTTTATGGATGAAAATTTTCATATTTTTTTGAAAAATTCATAAATTGTAGATAATAAGAAATCTTGATGTATATTGATTCTCAGTGAGAATGTAATTCACCTAATAAATTTTAATTAAGAGACATAAAACGAATTCATCCAAAAGTTTTCATGTCAACTTGATCAATATGACATTATTACTAGTCAATGTACATCATCTTGGCCAAATGTCATATCAATTGGATCAATACCGCATTAGTAACTTTAATCGAGAAATTTTAATAGTGTAAATAAATAAATTTATATTAACAAATTTTGAAAGTATAAGAACTCGTTTTATATGAATTATAATAGAGAGGTTATTTTTTTTTTTTTGAAAAGTACTAAGAGGTTAAAGTTAACATTTTGATAGAGTATAACGACTAAATATAAAATCTGACATTCATTAAAAATTTTATGTAATTAATATTTTAGAAGTTAATTTTACCTATTAATAAATATATTGTTTTATATTTATTGATTAAATCATTTAATTATACCTTATATCCAAAAAATTAAATATTAATATTTTACAAATTGTTATATTTATACAATATTAAAATTATTATTATTAATTGTTATGGTTATTTTAGTATTTTAAATAAATTTATATATAATTTTTATGTGATACCAAACACAATGACCTCTAATCCTTAATGATTAATAATTGTTACAATCACAGTCTTATATCATCCATAATGAAATTAGCAAAGTACGTATTTGGTTTTGATCAGTGGGCACATGTAATTTATTACAATCACAGTTTATATTATCTTTCATTGGTGAATGTAAGCATATGGTATCGACTTTGTGTCAAATATTTACTAATGTTTGTGTTCTTAAAAAGAAAATGATTTAATGTAAACATTAGTCCATGTCAGTAGTTTATCGTGTCAAATTTAATTAAGGCTGACAATGTTAATTAAGAAATCTCTCGCATAATTGCATTAGAGTTTAATGTATAAGAATTTTTTAAAAAAAGAATTCAAATTTTAATCTTCAAGTAAGGAGATGATACACTAATCAATGAATAAAATGTTTGAATGTAAATTTAATATTTAAGATTTAAGATTTAGATTTTAAAATTAAAATTTTTAATTGATAACATAAAATTGAATACTTGACGTAAAATTATAGAAAAAAATACAAATGAGAATTTAAGGTTTTTACTCTTTAAGAGTTGCTCAAGGTTGTTGATGAAATCTCTCCCTTATTTGCTTAGTCAATTAGGAGTTGGACAAAAGGCTGAGATGGTAAAATACTATTGGGTGAGCCTATATATGGTAAAAGACTCGTCTTTAGAATTCTAATTGGAATTAGGTGGTGGCAAGAAAAGGCAAAAGAATCTCGAATCAAGGAAAGAATGAAGAAAATTAGACCTTTTCTTAGTGGTTTAAAGCATTTGCAGGACAATCAAAAGAAAAAGAGACTTACTTTTTATGGACCCATTTGATTGCATGGCTCGACCATTCATAGCTTGGGTCCAAGTTTGGCTACCAACGTACCTACCAACCCAAAATTAGAAGCAGTCTGCCATTTTCACAAATCTATTTTCAACTCCTTTGAAAATTCAGTTCATTTATTTTATGAAATCATCACATTCTTACCCTTTTATGGAAATATTTTTACTTCTTAAGAGGCTTTATCTTCTTAATTTGATGCTCTATTAAAATACATTATACCCCCTGCCCCATGTACTGCATGTCAAAATAATGAAGAGAAAACAGTAAGAATTCCACAACTGTTATTGTACTTTTTTTTATTTAATATAGTAATAAGGTTCGATCCTATTACTATATTTGATGTGAAATTAAGGCTTTGTTTGATCAATAGTTTTTGTTATTTGCTTTTTAAAAAGTTATCATAAACACCCATAATAAAATTTTTAATTGATTACAAATAGATAATTAAATAAGTTTACACTAATATAACATAATTAATTGATATAAAAAAATAGAATCATCTTATTGACAAAGAAGAGACTCCAAAACTTTTAAATTTCAAATTCAAGTTCCAAAATTAATATTATGTTGGTTTCTTAGTTTGTTTAATTTGATCATTGAGTTTTTATATACGATACAGTTATTTTATTATAATTGTAATTTCTATTTATAAATGATTCAACGTAACCTCGTAAAAAAACACTATAATCATGCATTTGTCAATCAAGAAATATACATATATTTTATATATAATCTTGCAAAAATATTATTTACTTTTTTCTCCAAATGCACTTTTTTTAATTTTTTTTGGTTGCATTTTATTTCGTTGTAATTGTAATCCTAATTGTGAATGTAACCTCATAAAAAAAAAAGTAAAATTGTACATCTTGTCATCTTAAAAAATTACATATTTTGTATATAATCTTTCAAAAATATTATTTCCTTTTGTCTCCAAACATATATATATTTAATTTTTTTGGTTGTGAAACAACAAGCAAGTAATAAAAAGGCCAACCACATGATGCAATCAACTGAAAAAGACAAAAGAAATTTCCTTCATTGAGAATGTGTAATCCTATTTAAATTGAATAATTAATTAGTGTCATTTTTGTGGATTTAAATTGATAAGTAGGGTCTATGAACATGCATGAGAAATCAGAATCGAATGGGATATATGTATTCATGTCCCAAGAAACTCAATCCCAATGGGGCCTTTGGCATTTTCACCTAAAACCACAATTACCCTATATTTTTCAATTGCACAAATCTCCTAAAACCTCTAAAACAGCTTTGGTTTTGGCATTTTATGCTCCTTTCATGATTAAATTTGGATTAAAGTAGCACATAAAAACAGAAAATCAATCACTTTTTGCAACATTCTAGTGAGAGAGAATTCCCAATTCCAATATTTAAAGCAACACGTAATTGTGGGCTTTGAGAATTTTTTTAACTTTTTCAGCAAAATTTGTTAAATAGTTAGCTGAATCGCTAAGGGTACATATTAAAGGATTAAAATATGGATGTAAACAGGTAGGATCTGCTTGTTTTGAGGTATCTTAACTTTAATCAAGAAGGTACCCAAATTTTATTAAAATCCAAACAAAATCATAAAATCTTATCCAAACTGAATCCTCATATATTATCACTATCAGCTAATTATCAGAATCTACTAAATACATAATTAAATAACTCAAATAATAATTTAAATAATAAAAACTATATAAAAATTAATGTTATATTTATTAATTTATAAAAAAGGAAATTGGTTAAAATGGCAACGGTCATGTTAAAAGTAAAGAAGATAAAAGTTTGAATCTCATGGCTTTTCAAAAAAAAAAGAAAAAGATTTGAATCTCATAAGTTATAAATTTCTTAAACCTACCTGCATCCGAATCAGGTATTAGAAGTATTATCTGAATCTGCCTCATAACTAAATATATGGTACTTGAACTCTATATTATGGGGTCGGATACATATGAATATCTGTATAATAGCAACCCATTTACATCTTTAGGTTAAAATAAATTTGTTTTTTTTTAATTTCAAAAAAAGAAAAATTTAAATTCAACTTTTTAAAATATTTATGTATATTTATTATTGAAACTACTTTTTAAATGCTTGAATATGAGTTTGTTGAGTTAAAAATTAATTATAGTTGGAACTGTTTAGAGGCATCATCTCGAGACAATAAATCTTACCATATATGAAGAGTGATTTCTTACACTGGAGAACAGCAAAGACTCAAGTTGATTTTTATAGATATAAGTTTTTGGTAGATTTGAAATTAAATTTGTGTTTGTATTTTAATAATATCATGTTATATATAAGATATTCATAATTATATAGATAAATATAAACATAATACGATTAATTAAAGGTATCAAGAATCTAAAGAGGTATATAAATATTTGTTGAATTTGTTACAAGATATTACATTATAAAAAACATGTTTATTAAACAATCAGATTAAATTTTTTATGTCACAATATGATTCATAACTTAATTAAACAGAATTAATATGGTTAATCTAATTAAATTTGTATTAAACTGGTTCATAAACGGGTTACATGAGTCAAATTGCATGGGTCAACAAGACAATTAGATTAATTAAACTGATTAAATGGATCTTAAATGGGTATTCAAATTTCCTAACACCTATAAACATACAAATGTTATCTCTTAAACATATCGACATGATTAATACATAAAACACAACAATCTTAAATCAAAACCCCTTTAACACCGTATTATTTTATTGTTTTTATTAACGGATGATGTCCAAAATTATCAAAGCCTAGTTTTTAGATAATTGTTTATTATGAATAGGATCTCAAATTTTTATTGTACATAGAATATTAAACTCCCAAATCCATAAAAATGTCTGCGGAAATATTATATGAATTTAAAATTATAATGATAAGTCTTAAACTCAACCATTTTCAAATCTCTTTTTTTTTTTTTGTAATTTGAAAAATTAATTTAACTGGTATATTGAGAAAATGGTCAAAATATGAGTTTATTAACCGAAAACCCTTTGGACAGCAAATTGGTATAGATCAAGATAATATTAATGACAACTTTGTTTAATAATTATATATATAGAGAGAGAGTTAAATATTTGTTTTCTTTTAATTTAAAAGCATAGTCATGATGGAAACTCTATTTTAATAGGAATGTGAAATGCAGATGTCCTAAAAAATTTAATATTAGTTGGTCTATCCAAGACTAATAAGACTTTTCTTTTGCCAGTGATACACTTAATACCAATGCCAATGGTTGAATGTCTGTTACCCTATCAGAATGGTTCCTTGCAATCTTAGTGAGAAAATTGTGATGCATTATTTAAGGGTTTAATTATTTTTATTAATTATAAATAATTAATAATCTCCAGATAAATTAAGTAAAGTTTAGTTGTGCGTTCATGATAAGTGCAATGAGTGAAATTATAAAGAATAAAAGTGCAACAAAGTCAACATCATGAAATGCCTGCTATTCACTTGACTCTTAACTGCCTCTGGTCTTGGGACAAAATCATTCTAACCCTCCACATTTGACTTTGTAGCTTATCAATTATACACGATAAAGACCCAAAAGACCCCCAATAATCAATAAAATGCAAGTGGAAATTTGATATTAGGCAAAATGTATGTATCTTTAGAGATAAATTGTTACATTTTACAGAATTGACGCATTCATGATTAACATCGATAAAAACCGTTCAATCTCGTTTGAGACAAACCAAATTGAGTCAATCCCTAAATGCTCCCCTTCAAAAAAAATCATATTTTGTTAACAAAAAAGAACATTAAAAAAATAAAGTAAGAGGGCAATTAAGAGCATTCATATGTTAATTAAATACATAATCAATATTATCTCATCTAGGTGGTCCCAACTTTCCATCTGTGCACCTAAAAATAAAAATCATAAATGTCATTCCTTTTTCTTATTTTTAAAAAATATAGAATAATTCAACACAAAAAAAAAAAACTCACTAAATCATAAATATAATATGATACCCCACAATGTATCATAATGACTCCTAACTTACTTTCCAATTAGCTCACAATGGCAACCCTCGTAATTTTCCTCAAACTCTAAGCCTTATTATTGAAAGACTCGGATTTTATTTATATATATTAAACCTTAGTGTAAAATTAAAATAAAAAAAAATTCCGGTGTAGCACTATCTGCCGCCGATGGTTGCCCATACTCAGAAGATTCTCATTCTCTTTACCAGATTTTCAAATTTTTTAAAAAAATTCAAAAACCTTATATTTATAATTTTAATATAAATAATTTTAATATTGTTATTATTATTATTATTGTTGTCATTTATGTTCTGTTAGCAATCTTATTCATTAACGAATGAATTGATTGCTGAAGGAGACGCGACTATCATTTTCGTCACATTTAGAAAAGAAAAAAAAAAAAAGCTTAAGTTCTGGCAAAAAACGAAAGGAAGAAAGAAATGTTGTGTCGCAAAAATTCGAGTTGTGAGGAGACAGGATCAGTACCAGTGTATCTCAATGTGTATGATCTAACACCAATTAATGGCTATGCATATTGGTTTGGACTTGGGGTGTATCATTCTGGTGTTCAAGGTTAGTACTATCAACTTTCTTACATTGTTTATATGTTTTCTACTTCTTGTGCTTGGGACAGTTAGATCTGTTGTTGGGGTTGGCCTAACTAGTTCAAAGGTTTGGTGTACTAAATCTCTGAAACTGGTGCTTAATTGAGTGTTTTGAAAATCTGGGTTTGGTGTTTCATTGATGTTTTAAGAGAGTAAGTTGGTTTATAGATTGGTTTAAAGTTTAAAAATTGTTGTTAGATCCATGGGAAAACAGGAAAGCGTAGCTGAAGTGAGCTTGACGAAAATGAGTTTGGGTAGTTTGGTTTTATTTCCTTTTTCTTTCTGCTATCTGCTGAAGTTATGGGTTTTTTATTTGTTTTTCCTTTTGTGGGGCAGTTCATGGGGTTGAATATGCGTTTGGAGCTCATGAGTATCCAACGACGGGAATATTTGAAGCAGAACCTAAACAATGTGATGGGTTCACGTTTAGGAAATCAATTTTGATTGGAAAAACAGATTTGGGGCCTGCAGATGTGAGGGGAGTAATGGAGGATCTAGCAGAGGAGTACAAAGGGAATGCCTACAATTTAATCACCAAGAATTGTAACCATTTCTGCAATGATGCTTGTGTCAGATTGACTGGGAATCCAATCCCGAGTTGGGTTAATCGGCTTGCTAGAATTGGTAAGAACATTGGTTTTTTATTTATGTGAAAATGGGTTCCTTAGTTAGATTTTGCTGTTATAAGGTCAGCTTACCAGCTGGCATTTGATTTGTTCTTTTCTTTTCTGGGTGTCAAAGATAGTCGTTGAGAGTGCCAACAATGAAAGAATAAGAGTCAATGCTTTAGTTCAGTTCATTAAAATGATAAATCTGCTGGTTGGAACTTAAATTCTTTTGAAGAAACAAAGCAAGTTTCCAAAGTTTTGTTTGATTCAGTTGGTTTTTTAAAGACATTTGTTTTTAGGATAACGTGGAATTGTTCTCATCTGTTGTTCATTGTAGGCTTCTTCTGCAACTGTGTTCTTCCGGTGACCTTAAATGCAACCAAAGTCCGGCATCATAGAATTGAAGACAAGCCTTGTGAAGCAGAGAAGAAGAAACTGACAAGCAGCTCTAACAGATTCACATCTTCTTCAAATTCTTCTTCATCTTCAAATTCATCGCCTTCCATCACTCAAACTCGCGGTAGAAGCAGAAGCAGACGTTCGCTGCCTCCATCTTCACCTTTGATTCTTGGACCTTCATCATCTTGATGATAAAAAATTGGGCAGTGTAATTGAATCAAATGCTCACAAGAGGAGCCCCCAAAAGAAAGAAAAAAAAAAGCAAAGCAAAGCAAATCATTGATTTTTTTTGCATTCTTTTCTTGTGATTTTTATGATGCTAACGGTTGTCTTGAGAAATCTTTGCAGGCATGATATATCTGTACATGTGTATGTTATCAATTTTTTGGGGAAAGTGATGTTTTGTGTCTGCAAATATCATCACAACTTGATCTCCTCCTCCTGTAGCCAGAAAATGTTGTTCCCTTTACCATTTGAATTGCCTTGGAAGCATGGGGATGTTCATTAGGCCTATAACCCCCTTCCTTTCACATTTGCAAAACAATGTAATTTGAACTAGTCATGAATCGACCAAGTCATTATTATCTCTAATCAAAATTTATATATCGATAAGTCTATAAGCTATGCACCTTGCGCAAGGATCATAGTCCTCCCACATATCTTGTTATCTCTTAGGAAATGTGATTTGATGTGTTATCCACTTTGGGTCGACTCTGTTGTTCAATTATTAGCTGCAATGCTCCATGTTTAATGGGCAAAAAGAAGGGCGGGTGGGGAGCATCTATGTCAACATCGATCTATTGCTGTCACTTCATCTTTTCTCCTTTTTGATTTGATATGCAGAACTTAGCTTTCTCTGGATACTGCTCAAAATTGAAAGCAAACAGTTTATGACTCATCGATGACAATTGACAAAGGCACTTTCTTAATTTTCTTTTGCTTTTCTCACAGCTGTTGGTTCTTCTCTTTAACTTTTCCCCAAAGCATAAGTTATCTTTACCAATCTTTAGGTTCCCTCAAACATGTATCCCACCTTCTACTTTGGGAATCATTGACTTCTTCCTCATCAAGGGTGCAGTGATTTCTTTATTCTTTTGCCCTTGGTGCTTTCGCTAGATCAGTAAGTTTTTGTCAGGAAGCAACGTTTTTCCTTAAGGAGAAAGGAGAAAATTTGTTGGCGGAACATCATTAAACACAGTAACGGAATCAGAATTTTGCATTTGAAGGAACGAATAAGAGAATGGGTTGATCACGAAGTCTTTGAGACAGTGGGAGATTTGAGAAATAATTCTATTGCAAATACGTTTTACTTTAGTCATTAAGTCTATTAAAATTAATTATTATAGACCTCGCATCGAACAAAAAAAGATTGCAAAGATAAAATTATATAATTAAAAAATATATATTATGAAGCTTTAAAATTTTTGAAAGGAGAGAAAACCCTCAATAACCCCCCCCCCCCCCCCCCCCCAAACTTTCCGCCACAGATTAAAAGGTTTTCAGAATCATATTGTAAAATGTCAATTATGAATTTGGCAACATAATTTGCCCATTCCCTTGAGTGTTGGCTTTTGGGCTTTGATCACATTGCATAGTTGATGGACATAACCCTTTTACTTCAACTTATTTATAACATTATTATTATACCTACTCTTTTACTTGAGCACTAAAACAAGATTACGCTCCAAGAAAGCCAAAGATCAAACATATCTCAGCAAAACTACAAGAACAAGCAAACAGATAACAATTTGGGCTCAAACTCCATACAAAAATTGATTCCCTCGTTTGGCCATTAAGAAGGAAAAGCCTTTATAGCATATATAGAACCTCCTCACAAATGGCCAGAACATGCATTGGAGCTGATGACCTACTGTTTTCATAGCCTGGTTTCTGCTTGATTGTTAGCTGACCATCCAAATGCTCCACAACAAATGTCCATGTCTTCTCGTTAAACATCAAGCACTCAATCAGAAGCGAGTAAATGGCAAACTTTCCAGCACAGGGGTAGACCATGAAAGTTTAGTCCTACCGGGATGACCATACCTGCCTTAAAAGGTAATGGATACATGCAGACATAAGGCCACAAGGAAAAGCATCCAAGTTAGGTATTATGTTTTTTGCATATTGGTTAAATACAAATCATATGCTCCAAAGGGTTACCTAAAATTTGATTATCCATGACAAATCCTAGGCCCTTTTCACAAACATTACACGTAGCAGTGATTGGTAACTATCTAGCACAAAGCGAGACAGAGCTGTTTCTTTCAGACATGTTTCATTGAAAGAATTGACAGAGCTAATAAATAAAAGGGAATCACAACCATTTGAGATAGCATAATGGCTACATCAGAAAGCTACATTTCCCTCAAAAAAGCTGACACTTACCAAACCTAATGCCCAACAACCAGATTGCTAGGTGGTGCCCTAAGAAAGTTATTTGTAGCTAAAAATGCTGGCTCCTGATGACTGCCCAACTGGTACGTGCACATAAATTGCAGTGTTTTAGAAAATGGGGATGGTCTTTACAAATTACAGGGCTAAATGGAAGAATTATTCCAATTTGGTTAATGAAATCGACTCACAGTTAAGAGGATGATATGATGAAGAGAAAAATGTCGACATAATCCATCCCTAGCAGGATCATCCCCAAGGGTTGGTGCTTAGCATCATTAGCTCACACATGCTTAGAATGAAGCCAATACCTGTCACGACTGACTGGTGAGACAGGGGTACCAGTTGTGGGGAGATTGTGTCATGTATTAGGTTGCTGTTATTTTCTCAACAGTCTCCTACCCCATATACATTCAATGAAAGAAAAAAATGAAAATTTGAACGAAAAACAATACCTTCTCGAAAAAAAATGGCTGAATATATATATATATATATATAAAGAAGAATAAAACAGGCCAAACGTAACATCTCTGTAATCTGATAAATAATTTTGTTCATCATATAACATCACAATCCAACTGCTTCCAAGATGAAGACAAATTATTAAAATAAATCTAGTTGGGCACAGTTTAGAAGTACTAATGATGGAAGCTACAATAGAAATACACTTCAAATATATTGAGACAGTCTCCAGCATATTTGCAACATGAAGAAGTAATTTTGGAAGGAAAGTTTTGACGACGACTATCATGTTTTGAAGTAAAAAAGATATAAAAGGCAGCTGGAGAAGCTTGGTTCCGTACTTCCAACATTCCTGACATCAGATTATTCACAATGAAATTTTATTAAAGAATGACACGCTCTGACAATTTTTCAAGTTGACAAACTTATGCCCAAATCAAAGGCTCTAGAAATAGGGAACAAAGAAAAGGAGCAGGGTTTAAACTTTAAAAATCACCTGCTTTGATAAAGATGGTGTTTACAGCTGAGAATCAAGTTGACCAAACCACATAAGTTTTAGCTTTGCTTCGCCTGCATCCATTCTACAAAATTGTCCAGGACCAATGGCCAAGCGAGGTCTGGATTATAATTATTAAGGTCTGGGAAACTTATCTGTTAAATATCAAAAAAGAAAAAAAGGTGAGCACTTGCTCAATAATTAAAATAAGGTGGATCCCCAACAAGACAAATGGCTGATAGAATGGGTTATTACGCCAAACAATGTGCAAGGATGCAAGTAGCAATTGAGTGTACACAATGCATGAGAAATTTTCATTAGAACTACAACATTATATTCTTTTTTTTTCTTCTCCGCTATCTTTCCATATGATAAAAAAAGAGTAAGATACACAGGTCCCCTATTGGCCATAATTACATGTGGGTCCAGTAGTTTTCAAAATGAACACTCCGCCCCAAATGTGTAAATGGTGTTAATGTCTAAAATGCCCTTCTTTTTTCACTCTTTTCCTTTCTTTCAGGCCGGCTGGCAATGCTTCCTTACCCTAACCAGCCACCCCAATGGAGCACCAGATCGGTGCTCTAGCGCCAGATCCAGCCATGGGGTGACTGACCAGCAGGAGGTAGGATAAAGTTTTTTTTTTTTTTGAAAAATTATAATTTAGTAATATTTAAAATTAATGAAGGGTAAAATTATCCTTTCAATATTGACACGTCATCAAATTAATGGAAACACTAACGGTTGACTAACAGCTACACTTATAAGTTCAGCGGAAGATATTCTTTTTGGGAGAACTATACATTTCAAAAATTAATAGACCTGCGTAGAATTATGGCTAAAACTTAAAGGTATTAGTGTATTTTACCCTACAAACAGGTTACTGTATTATCTAAATTGACAATTGAATTGTAATTTGCATGACCCTTAATTTATAGAACTGAAAAGATCAATCCATTCCTACTAATTATATTATGTCCCAATTTTTATACCAAAGCAAAAATCCTGTGTTGTCATTCCATATTTCCAAGAACTGGTAATTTTAACTACTAAAGAAAAAGTATTCCTACTAACTATATTTTGTCCCAAATTTTAAGCCAAAGCAAAAATCCTTTGTGTTGTCATTCCATATTTCCAAGAACTGGTGATTTTAACCACTAAAGAAAAAGTACACCAAGTGGTTTAAAAATCACTTCAAGCCCAAAAATACGCATACTTTCATCAATGAAAAATAAATAATCAGAACAGATGAAAGGCACTGGAAAGAACAGAAAAGAGACTGATAAAACTCTCATGACAAAGGGGTCAATTACAACACACAACCAGCAGGAAGTGAGTGCATCCCTTCAGTGCCATGAGGATTCTGCCAAACACAACTCAATTGCTATGATGTCTTCAAATACGGAAGCAGTGAGTATGGCATCACATTCTCGGTTACCCCTTCATTAAGAAGTAGATTATTTAAAAGATTTTAGTATAATTCTCTAAGTCACTGCAGAATTTTTGGTTTTCCTAAAAGTGATTTCTGTGTGAGCACATCTTATGAAATGCACAGAATTATTCCCTGACACTATTTATAACGGAGCATCTAAACTTGCAGAACACAATAGCAAATTCCAAAAAAAGTGATAAATGGTGGCGTACCTCATTGCAGAACCGAAAAAAGCCCATCCATTGATCCATGTTTATGACCTTATAATCACTCTGAATCTGCATTAACAACATGAACATGGTATGAGGGATATTTTCTCCACTTTTTTAAGGTTTAAATAGAAGCATCAGTGTTAAATATATAGCATCACATTATAACTGGGCAACTCTGTAATCTAGCCTATCAAGTTGTTAGATTCATTTCTACAACCTTTGAGCTAAAAGATTAAACATTTAAGTCAGAAAATTAACCCTACTTTTTCACAGAAAATTTTGAAGAGTCCATCAGTATAACAATGCGATCCAAGCTGAAAAAGACTAGATAGAATTTTTGAACAAATATATTATAGAATACTAGCAGCTAAAACTGAAATGAATTCATTCCCCAAAACAAAAGATGAAGATGTACGTGTATAAACAGTTGCAATCTCTGAAGTCAGGTACAATAACTGTAGCAACCCACCTTCAAATAGTCAATAAAATAGTCAACCTGCGCACGGAATTGGGATCCTAAAACGAGATCCAGCAATTGACATATGCTCTCTATATCTATACTCTTTTGTTTCTCCTCTGCAGTAGTAAATTCGAGAAAGTAAGTACGAGCACAAACAGAAAAAAAGAGACAATATTTATACATTCAAAATACAAGCCAGAATATTATCATAATACCTGTCAGGCAATAGCGGAATGAATAGGAATAGAAATCCACAAAGTTTGATGGCCTCCTGATCTATTTAATATGAAAAGAGAACATCAGCACCTTTACAGACTTTCCACCATAATTATCATACATATGAAATCTGCTTTCAGATATCAAGCAGCTTAGAATTTTCTACCTCTTTCTCTAGCTCTGGGAGGGCCTTCCTCAGTTTACTTACAGTGTCAGCCCTCAGTGCTTTCAGCCCTCTTCGCCATTCCTCCTATAAAAATAAGATTCAAGTGTCGTTTTTCAACAGATAATCTAACTACAAACATGTACAAAAACATACAAATACATATACACATATATAAAGAGAGCTTGGGATCTGAACCAGTATATGCATCTACCAACCTATGTTTATGCTATTATTATCCTATCAACGAGGATCATGACTGTATTAAGAAGAAGAAACTTTTGTCTATAAAACTCATATTTTCATGACTCTCAAATATCATAAGATCAAATCACAAAGATTGGAGACTGATCAAAATGAGTTTTAACTTTAAACAAGAAAAAAGAGAATGGCAACTAACTAAACAATTTACAAAAACAGAAATCCAGGCATCCCCATAGAGAGTACATGCTAAAGCCAACCTAAATGAGAGATTGGAAACTGATTATTTCATATGACTGCACCATGACAGAGAAAAAAAATAATGAGAGGACATGAAACCTAATAGCAATTTTATCAAATGAAAATTCAATAGATAACACAAATTAAAATTATAAAAGTAAACGTAGATGCAACAACAAAAATTCTTACCAGGATAAAGTATCCTTGTTTTTCAGCTCTCATTTTCCTGACACATGCACATGTAGTTTCAACACATAAGCTTACGCTAAAAGCTACAAAATGAGTTATTGAACAAGTTTATATAACACTTACCAAGCAAGCATCAAGATCCTAACATCTGTGTGATCGACTTCCATATCGGAACATAGAGTTTCAATCCCTTCTGGGCTGTTCAAGTAATATATCACAAGATTAGAATATATTTGAAATTAATTAAGAGAACATTAGTTTCTATAATGGCGACACTAATTTTTAATGCCCATCACATTATATTATACAAAAATTGAATTCCAGTTTCCAGCATCTTTATTTTAGCTTTCTGTAAGAGTCTTAAAACAGTATTAAGGATTTCTAGAGTAAAGTTAACAATATTTTTGTGCATGACCTCTTCCCTGAACTTATTCCATTATTATGTGGGCAATTCTATTCTAAGTTGCTCTAACATTTCAGTCGTAAAGTACCCATGTCCGACACATATCTCCGGGCATGGGTATGGAGTTCTGACCTTCAAAGGGAAAACTTGGAAAAGATGAAAGGTATCCATACTGGACATATACCCATATCAGCCTCTCACTACCAAGTCCGAGCAACATGGGGACTTAGCTAGTGCAGAAGACCAGTTAGCTTGAATTGCTTTTGGAGTAACTGATCATCCAATCATTCTTCAAATTGATACAAGCAAAATTACTCACTAAGTTTCTCTTAAGCAGAAACCAGCACCATCTACTTTATAGAAAACTTTCCCCTGAACTTCATCACACTGATTCTTAGAAAAAATGAATCCTATATTCACAAGCTTAAATGAAAGAATTACTTGTTATGCTCTAATGCGTTACTTGTTTATTGTGAAACCATCTTTCATAAATGGAAACTGTTAATAATTTTCTTTTTTTGAAATTTGAACTTAATAATATATACTTTGAAAATTAAAGTTGGATATTTTTAAAAAAACATATAAACTGTCGCTTATATGCATGCTAAGTCCATTAGAGCACTAATTTTGGGACAAGAATACTAGCAAAACCCACATAATTCAGACTGGGCCTAGGATCCCTAAATCAATATTAATCATAAGTGGGAAAACTTTTATAGGGTTTGATCACTCTAATAGTTCTACTAAATAAACCAACAAAATAAAATCTGTAGGCATATGATGATATTGACTGAACTTTACACCTTTTAAAATGCAAAACATTTGAAAAATGGTAGTCATATTTCTTTGCATGTAACATATTAATTATAATAAAAATCCATACAATACCAATGAAATTCTCCAAAATTAGAAAGGCAAACACTAATATCACATATTGAATTGCATGTTCCAGTAAGCACTTACTCAATCATACCAGAAGACCTATTGGCATAAGCATAGAATAGGTTGTCAATCCGTTCCATCTCTTTTGAAGATGCCTTACTTGAAGCTGAATATCGAAAACAGAGAGTGCCAACTAATTAGTTAGACAACCTTAGAACAGCTTAGTTAATAAATTTGAACAATAAATAAATGTTAAAACATTCTAACTATGTACTCAACAATGACATCTAAACTTTCATGTGAGGATTAGGAGCTTAATGTCACCTTTCAGGGTACGCTTAGGTAAATTACATGTTAATCAGAGAGCAAGTTGAACTATGGTTCGTAGAATCTTGTGGACTAAGTAATAGGATTATCATGATTGGTAACTTGGGTTGGAGGTGCATGCTTGGTTTAACAGAGTAAAGTTTAAAACTTGAAAGTTTGTACAGTTCTGAGAAAGAATCCGTACGACAGAGTTTTCTATTTCTCCTTGCTCTTTGAAATTCTTGAATGCATTTTTTAGCAATTCATTGGAGTCTTGGATCTCAAATGAGTAAGCTTTCATTTTTTTTGCTATCCAATTTGTTGTAGGACTTATACAAGTGCTCTGGAAACCAATTCAGATTTCATATCCGTTGAGACCTGCCCATAATTCTCGGTTTGGTTGAAACAAAATTACTAACTAATTGTCTCCTACTCCTTTGAAGAAATAGCAATCACACTCTCCTACTCCTTTCTTAATTAGAAAATCAGCTAACCACAGATTGAAGTTCGAACTATTAATCGTATCTTCTTTCAGCTGCTGCCTCGTGCTCGAGGATTCTCTTCGAATTTTCAACTTCTCTTACTAAAACCACGATATTCGAACATGCTTTTAAGAGTTAACTACCTTAAGAACGCACTCAAGCTATTATCTAGCCTTAAGATTGACAGGCTGTGTTCTCTTCCAAGTTGAAAGACGAGACTTTGTCTTTCCGTATTGTATCTAAAAATTTTTCTCCTTCAATTTCCAAATCTTGTCTCGCTTAACTCTTATTGATAGCTCATCGTTATCAACAAAATTCACCAAAGTTATATATATAATTCTTTTCTTTTCTACAAACACAATCTTGAGTTACGAACATGATTATGCAAAATTGAAACAACTTTACAAATCAACCAGAGAATAAAAAAATAAACCGAAACTTTAAATTTAAATAAGAACGATCCAGTAAACATCAAAATTTCCGAAACAACTACAAACAAAAAGGAATTCAAATTAATTAAAAAAAGAAGAAGCAAAAGCCGATTCCAACAAATTTTGGGGAAGAGAGGGGGAAATACCGGTGCGAAAGAGATCGGAGGGAGAATAAGTAATCGGGTTGGTGGAATTGGGTTGACCCGTTTTCTTGGATGCAGAGCGACGCATCATAAACAAAACAATCGAAGCTTCGTCGCTCAACGAAAAAAGAACAAAAATAAAATAAAAGGCTTAATACTATGCCTATCGCCTATTCGCCTTTTGTTTATGATTTTTCCCCGTCTGCCTCTCCCACCCTATCTATTTATACACCTAGCAATTAAAATATTTTTATTTATTTTGGGCTACTAATAAAATATTTATTTACTAGTACTAATTAATTTTTTTGTATTAAAAAACAAAAAGAAACAGAATTTCTTTGGTTTGTTTCTGATTCGGTTTGGGTTTATTAAGGATTTGAAGGCACGGTGTTGAATGAAATGAAATCTAAGTACTCCTTCTGTCCAGTTTTCTTAATTTTCTTCTTTTATTTATTTTTTTTTTTTAAGAAAGGAAACCACTTTTTGACTTTTCCGTTTGAAGGAGGCCTTCAACTTGTCATTTGTTCGTTGCCTTTTGCCTTTGGCCGCGCCCATCTTTTTCTTTTTCTTTTTCACTTTCACTTTGACATCGTTTTTTATTCTTGTATTTTATTCTATTTTAAAAGGTTATGGTTATCGGTATAACTAAATTTTTATATTTTTAATTTAAATTAAATAAATTTTTATAATTAATAATTAATTAATTATCATAAATTAAAATATCACTTGTAATTTTATATTCATGTGAATTTAATGTGAAATGTAAATATTTAACGTGATCATGTCATTATGTCATATTAACATCACGTGATATAAAATAATAAATAATATTTTAATTTATTTAATTTAAAATAAAAATACAACAACTTAACTAAATGTAATAAAAAATTAAAAATTTATTTAAATTTTTATAAATAATTTAAATTTTTTTAAAATATTATTTTTTAATAAAATAAAAATATAAAAATTTGATTAAATGTAATAAAACATAAATAATTTGAAAAAAAATTTTAAATATTATACTTGTTCAAGATTTAGAAAAAGCTTACACATTCATTAATGATGCTTAATGCCCATAAATACAAGAAAAAGAAAACTACATGAATGTGTTGTTAATGGTGCCTACATGACCACATTATAGTTAACTGTAAGTTAATGGTACAATTTCACAAACTAGAAATATCCATTTATCCATGAACACCATATATGAAAAAAAGAAATTACCTAAGCGTAATGGCCAATATGGTCACAAAACAAAGCAAATTAATTGTCAGCTACTCTTCAAACTTGACCTCAACTTCAACAAACCTCTTTAAGGTTGAGCTTGGTTAGCTTACACAGCATCTTTACAGGTCTGTTTTTCAACAAGCTTAATCATGAACAACGCCTCATTATAGTCTTTTTTCTCCTTAACGATTGCAGCCTTTTCTTCATTACATATACCTTTACTTTTGCAAACCTTCTTAACATGCCTCATTTGATTGCAATATCAACATTTCATATTAAGATGGAACCAACAAACTTTCTTTGTATGATTTTGTTTTTTGCAATACGAGCATGCTTGAAACTTAGGCTTAGCTTTTCATTGTTTCCATCACCGTCATGTTCTTTGTCTTGGTCATTCCTCCTTTAACTATTGCCCACTTCTTTGTCTCAACTCTTAACCATCAAGGCACCTTCCATATGTTCATCATTTCAAATAGTTCGTCTTTGTTCTTGAGCTTGGAAGGCATTCACAAGCTCAGTAATTGTCAGTTCAGCAATATTTTTAGAGTCCTGAAGTGAAGATATCTTAACCTTAATTTTTTCAAGGAGACTTGTTAGAATCTTGTTCACAATACTGTGTTCAATTAAATTATTTTCAAGCAATCTGAGTTAATTGACCAACTTTATAATTGCGTTAGAGTATTCTTTAATACTCTTTTCATCGTTCATCCTCAACATCTCGAACTCTCTATGGAGATTTAAGGCTTGATTTTGATGGGTTCTTTCACTACCATAAAACTCCTCTTTTAGGCGATCCCAAACATCCTTAGGCAATTCATAAGTTATTATCCTTATGAAAATAGCATCTAACATAGTTGAGTGGATACACGAGAGAACCTTAAATCTTTTTGTTACTTCCTCCCTGATTGCTTTACTTGCACTACTATGGGGTTGGGTCTTTATTTTGGTGGCTCACCTCCCACCCTCACAACCTTCCATAAATCGAAGGCTCTAAAATATGCCTCCACTTTCATAGCTCAACTACTATAAATTTTTTTCTTTTTGTAAACACATGCAGAGTAACGATATTAAGGCTTGAGAAAGCCATTGTTATGGTGTTTTACTTTAAAAGCTTGAGAATGAAGATTTTAAAGAAAAATATTGGTGATTTTTTTTCTTTCTCAGTCCTTAAGATCTTTTAAATTGGCTCTGATACCATGTTAAAGATGTAAAGAAAGCTCACACATTCATTAGTGGTGTCTAACGGCCTTAAAAACAAGAAAAAGAAAACTACCCCTTAATACATGAAAGAAAGATAAATAAAACTGAAAATAATGACTTAGATGACCTCGTTACACTTAATTGTCAGTTCATGGTACAATTTTACAAACTAAAAATAACCACTTATCCATGAACTCTAAATACATGAATAAAAGAAGCTACCTAAAAATAGTGGTCTTACTAGGTGACAAAACAAAGCAATTAATTGCCAGCAACTCTTCAAGCTTGACCCCAACTTCAATAATACTTTTAATAAATCTACATACATTAAAAGTTATCTCAAGGAAGGGACAATTGAGGGGCTACTTGTTGGCCACATGACAAGGCTAATTAAACCTTTGGGACACGTTTGCTATTCTTGAAAAAATCAAGATTTTATTTTTCATTTTATCTCTTCTTGATATTTTTGTTTTTTCCTTATGATAGATTTTGCTTCTCCTTTTACTCTTTCAATCTTTGTTTTCTCTGCTTCTTTGTTTTTTTTAGGTTTTCAGTTCGTTTTTCCTCATTTTTGGTCACCTTGCTCTTTTTGCCCATAAACCTATTAGCCTCCGAACTAGTGACGCCCCCTTTTTGTTCACTAGTAGTCATCTCACGACACAACTACCTTAATCCACTCACTCCCTTTGCTGACCAACCATCCTAATTCAAACCTCCCTTCTTCTCCCTTTTCTTTTCCTTATGCATCATCATTTTCTTCCTTTTTGATCAATTATACCTAATGTTCTTTGTTTATTTGGTTAGCGATATGAAGGCAAGAATGCCTTTTTAACAGAAAATATGAGCTTCCTAGGGATTAATTTCCTCAGGTAGCATAAATAGTTTTATTTTTGGAGGTTGTGAAATTTTTTTTCTCTTTGCTTTGAATCAACTTTTGAGTTAATTGTTATAAAAACTAATAAACAAATAAAAATAATAAAGAAAGTGAATATAGAAAGAAGTTTGAGGCGTGATTTCACTGTTTTTAGGATAATTTTTACCCTTTTAGAGTATGAACCTTTGTGTAAAAGGACTGTAGCAGTTATTTTTCAAGATTCAACAGACCTTTTCTTATTAGCTTGCACAAACTAGTAAGGGATAGTAAGAACAATAAAAAGACTTTTTTAGAGGAAAAAAGAACCTAGTGGGAAAGCAAGAAAAATAGAAAAAATACGCGGAGAAGTTTTAAAAAAGATAAGAGAATTAGAACTGTTGGTGTGTGTTGTGACTGAGGTAAGGAGGCTGTATTTATAGGCAGAGAATGAAGTGAACAGTGCACCAAATCAGGAGAATGAAGTGAACGTTACACCAAATAAGGAGAGTTATGAAAAAAAAACCCAATCAGTATGTAAGTAGACGTTGCACTAAATTAGGAGAGTTAAGAAAACTTAGTCATGTAGGTAGACGTTGCATCGAATCAGGGAAGTTAAGAAAACTTAGACATATAGGTTGAGTTTGAGTCTGATTCAATCAAAGGCTGAGAAAGCTAAGAAGAAAAAAAGTTAAAGCTAAGGTACAAAAGTTCACTTGCACCTAGCCCACGTGTATACTCACGTGTAAGGGGAGAAATCTAGATTTTCTCAAGGCTTGGCCCAATCTTGTGGGCGTGCAAGCCCACTTCTTTTTTCTTCCTTGTAATAAGCCCATAATAGGTTTTCTAATTTAAAGCATCATATCTTTATGTACATTAGCAATGTTGAATGTTTAAACCTTATAATATACTATTTTTTCAACAATCCCCTACATATTTCATAAGGTTTTATAGGAAGTTTTGTTGCATCAAATTTCATTTGAGTGTAATATTTTGTGACTGGTGCTTTTAAGCTATGAACCAACTCTAGAGAAAATGAAACATAAATCATAGAATTTTGGTGAAGTTTTGTAACTTTTATGAACAAAAAATTCTTGATGTGAGATATGATTTCCATCAATCACATTGCACCTCCACAATTTCTGCTGCTCAATGTAGTTTTGCACGAATAAGTCATGCGCGTACATGGTTATTCATAAGTGCTCTTGAGAACTTGTACAATTCTCATAGGAGCGGCCCCACTCCATAATTATATAGGTGATTCTGTCAAGTGTATACTGCAGTTTAATACACTCCTTATAAGGGATATGAAATTCATTAAGGTTACATTTGATTGGCAGAATAGACAGGAATGGAATAGAATAGTTATTATGTGGGAATAGAATGAAGTGAGAATAAAATAGAATAGTTGTTATTTAGTTTTGTATGACAAAGAGAATAGGACATAAATAATTATTATGACTTATTGTAGTGTTTGATTGATAACAATAATTTTGGAATAAGAAAGGAATAGAAAACAAAAAGCCAAAAACACCCTTTATTATTTATATGCCTATTTTTTTATTAGATTTTTTAAATATTAATAATATAGAATTTAATTAAAATATTAATAATTAATAATGTAAATATTAATAATTTATTTAATTTAAATATTATTATGATTAATTTTTATTTTTTAAAATATTAATAATTGATAAATTAAATATTAATATTTTATTTA
>NC_030855.1:3562639-3609723 GCF_000208745.1 Theobroma cacao | reverse complement strand
TTTATATAATTTAAATGATATTATGCTTATTTATTTTTAATTTATTTTATTTTTAAATAGGAATAATTTATAATTTATTTTATTAATAATTGATAATTTAAATATTAATAATTTATTTATAATTTAATATTAATATTTTAAAAATATTAATATTTTATTAAAAGTTGGAATCAAGAGAGAGAGAGAGAGAGAGAGAGAGAGAGAGAGAGAGAGAGAGAGAGAAATAATATTTTATACAAATAAAGTTGTAATTTTTCAAACTTGTAAGGAGTATTTTTATCTTTACGATTTTTTGAGTTTATTCCTCAACCATAGAATAGCTAATACCATAGGGGAGGGTGGTATTAGCTATTCCTTAGTTTTAAAGGATTTTGGAGAATAGCCATTCCTATGGAATGGCTATTCCTTGGTCTATTTCTCAACCAAATAAAGGAACTAAAATTCTTTGGAAATAAAAGGGGAATGGCTTAGCCATTCCCCCAACCAAACATGCTATAAGAGTTTAACTCAACCTCTTTTGTATTATAGTTTTACACTATTCACACACCATAAAAGGGACAATAATTTTAATAGTACATTAATTTATCAACAAATAACTTGTTATTACCCATATGAATCTAACTCATGGGATCTCCAATCATATAAGTTGGGTTACTATTATTTGTTGATTTCCTCAATTGGCTTAAGTTCTATTCCTATCGATGTATCATTAACCAATTTTCTTCCCAACGGTTTAGTTAAAGGATCGGTCAATTTTAGCTCTAACTTCACATAATTAATAGACATAATTCCATCTTTAAGTAGTTGCTATATGTAACTTTATGATATAAAGTTATTTGGACTTAATTTTGATAGTAATTTAGTGTAATTCTTGTAGTAATGCATAAAAATTAATAGTTCTTATTTAAATTATTTTAAGTTAGTTATTTTAGGTGAGTCAATTTAATCTTAGTTAATTTTATACTTAATTTGGTGTTAATGTGATTAATATAGGTTGTTATTGATTTATTTATACTTTTGTAGGTGTTTGATGAAAGAAAAATTTTAATGAATGAAGGAGAGTAATTTTGAGGTGCAGATTTTCACTACATATGTTTTGGTATTTCAACCATATCTCTCTCTACAGAGCTCCAAATGAGATGATTTTTAGGCTATTGGAAAGCTAAGAGAAAAAGTTACAACTTTTATGTTCATTACTTTGCCAGTTTGGCATAGAAGATGGTCAAAAATTATGTTGAAATTGACATATTGTAGCAGTTTTAGAGCAATTATGATTTCTGCTTATTAATGAGTCGAGGTCGTGGCCTATGTAGTTTGATGAAGAAATCCTTATTGGAATTGACTTATTTCTTCACCCAACTTAGCCTAACTTCAAAACCTATAAAAATAACTTTTCGGAAGACTTTGAGGAGAGAACGAAACACCAGATTGATAGCTAAAATTCAAGCCACAAAATCATTGAAGTTGAGAAGAATTTGAAGGATTCAAGGAGATTTGGTAATCAAGAATATAATCCTTGGTTTTTTCCATCTTTTTGTTATTCTCTTATTTTCTTGGTTTTGTTTTTAATGTTTAAACTTTATTCAATGATGATGTGTGACTTGATGGGAAACTAATTCATTAATCTAAGATTATGATTGAACTCAATATGTAGTTTGCTTTATTTATCTTTATTTTGCTTATGTTTTATGGATTTAAATAATTTATTTTATTCTGTTCTTAATGCTTCTAGTTGCCTGCCCACCAATTAGATTGAATTGGAAACTTAGGTTAAACCTTGACGAAGGAGATTTAGGTAGACCTTGAATAGAATAGTGCATGATCAAATGCACTTAGTTTATTAAGTGGCTTGATTTGCATATAAGGTAGACAGACAACTATACCATACATAGCCAAAATTAGATCACGAACTTAATGAATCTTTTTTCAATTTAATTTGCATAGATATATAGTAAATTAATTGTGAAAGGTATTTGTATGAGAAACTTGACAGAGGCTTGTAAATAATTTAGGATTCTAGGTTAGTAACTTAATCCATTAAACTAAGTTAAGAGAGAGAGAGAGAGACAATAATCAGATGAAGTATTGAGGGACATCATAATCTTAGGTTTGGTAGTTAAGTGAGTTTTATAAAACAAATTTACTATTTAATTTTAGTTTCAGTTTATTAATTTTAATTTTTTCTTTTTAATAATTTTAAATTTAATTTTTTAGATAAGATTAAGATGTGACAATTTTAGTAGTTAACAGTAATAATTAATTCAAAACTTTGTGGAATCGAAACTCTACTCGTTACTGTATTATCTTTGTGATACGTATACCTGCATGAGTAAAAATTGAACAACACTTTACTATATCATGTTTCAAACGAGTGTGTCTATTTTTACTATTAAAAGTTTTATTCTTTATAATGGTTATTATTGCTTGGCAATCACAATGCTTGGACACAAAAGTTATTGGTTTCATTCCCAGAGAAATATCAGCTAAGAGTATTCTTAACCACTCTGCCTCATTTCCAACAAACTCTAAAGTTACAAATTCTGACTCCATTGTAGATTTAGCAATTATTATTTATTTGGCTAATTTTCAAGTTATAACACCCTTATTAAACTCCACTTTGTTCCACATGGCTGACCCCCTTCCATCAAATAAAATAAAGAGTTTTTTTGACTCTTTTTATTGACCACATGGGCGGCTGCCCATGTTAGTCTTCCTTTAGTTATTTTTTTTTTATATACACACACTTATACTATTATTTTTACTATTTGTTTATTTTATCTCTTCCATTTAATTTCTCTACATAATCCTTCAACTTTTATATTTTAAATTCGATCCCTTTGATGTGTCGAAAAATGTCAATTTTCATCTATCTTCTTTTCTCTGTACGTGTACCACCAAAATATCAAAATTACACTTCAACGCGGTATTACATAATATTTAAATATTTACTTATCCGCGTTGGCACGACTTAGCAAAACACACGTATTTTACTTTTGTCGCTCATTCTCCAAATATTTGCTTGTATTTCTTCTCCCCCACTTGGATCAATCATATGATCCTTCTTCATGACTGATTTCGACATCCGATTAAATATTAATATTTTAATATTATTTTATTAATAAAATATCATTTTATTCTAAAAATTTTCTCTTGTCTCCTTGGTACCCAAAATACCTTATTATGCCGTAATTGACTACCGAATCACCCTTTTATCTCACAAATTCTCTTTCGATAAAGTATTATTATTTTATTATTATTTTCTCGCGTGCGGATCATTTTACCTTAAACTACTCCTTTCATCTTCCATCACGTTTAAACATTATAATTAGCCTCAATTTGCATCCGACAAACTTTATTTGTCACCATATCAAAGTATGGGGTATTACAAGTTGATTTTCAACCTCAGCTTTATACCTAAGAAACATGTCAAAAGCTTCATCTTTATGCCTAAGTAAATAATCTTTAGTAAATCTAGAGTAATCATCAATAAATGTAATATAATATTTCTTACCACCTCTAATCATAGTTTGTTTCAAATCTCTTAAAATAATTTGAATTAAATTTAACAATTCAGATTCTCTATTTATTAAAATACAAGTTTTCTTAATTGATTTGGTTTCAGTACATATTTCACATTTTCTAAAGCATCCATTTTTTATACTAGAAATTAAATTTAGTGATTGCATTTTCTTAATGTAGGAAATGCTAACATGTTTTAATTTACTATGCCACAAATCAATTGAGTCAATCATGGAAGTAGAAAAACTAACAATTTCTTCATAACATTTACAAAGTTAACTATAAAAAGTCCCTGATTACAATATCTCTTGCCCACAAACACATTATTTTCTATCATTACAATCTTTTTAGATTCAAATGATACTTTCACCCCAACCTTGCCTAATAAAGCCATAAAAACCATGTTTGCCCTTATATTGGTAACATGTAGAACATCATTCAGAGCTAGGGTCTTGCCAAATGTGAGCTTGAGAAGGATTTTCCCTTTGCCAAGAACTTAAGCAGTTCGAGAATCACCAAAATATGTTATCTCGTCTCCTTCTTCTATTAGGGTATAAGTGGTAAAGGCATTTCTGTTTGCACAAATATGCATGATAACACCTGAGTCTACCACCCATTCTTTCACACTGGGCACCATATTGGCTTGAGAAATGACTATAGCAATTATATAATTAGATTCATCTGCTTTGACCAAGTTGACTCTTGAATTAAAAGGTTTGTCCTTTCCCTTTGCTTTCTTCATGCATTGTGCTATATAATGCCTTGGCTTTTCACAAACAAAATAATTACCCTTTTTTTGACCGTGGGATGTGAAGCTTTGGGTTTATAATCAGGTTTATGAGTGTACCTTTGTTGACGTTAGGTTTTGCCTTGTACCAAATTGGCTTTAGCTGCAACTTCCTTAGCTTTGGAGGCCTTAATCTCCCTTTGGGTTGTGTTTCCAATGATGATGTGCACAATCAAGTCTACAAGTGACAATTACTTTTCCTTGTGCTTCAGTTGTTGCTTGTGGCAATTCTAGCAGCTTTTCAATTAGCAACCCAGCAACGAACTCTTATTGCAAGTTGATTTTTTTAGCCTTTAAGTCATCCATTAACTTGTGGTGTTCATTGATCTGACACTTGATGTCCTTGTTATCTGTCATCTTCTAACGATAAAAGTTGTCAATCACAAACTTCTATTTCCCAACATCTTCAGTAACGTATTTGGTAATCATTGATTCTCATATTTGCTTTACATTTTTGCAGGGACTGTATACACCAAATAGCTCATTAGAAAGTGTGCTAATGACGTATGCCTGCAAACCTTATTCGCGTGCATCCATGGTTCTAGTATGTTGACATTGCCTGGCTTTGAATCAATTAGCGCAAAAGCCACCCCATGAACGTCAGGGTTGAAAAAATCATTTCTTGCCATCTTTTAAAGCTTTTGCCATCAAAAACCTCAATTTTGGAAGTATCTGAAAATGATTTGGCATATGTGACCAAAGGCGTAGGAGGAATAGTCAAAGGAGTGGGAGCCATGGTGGAACCATTGACAGTGGTGGTGGCAGTTAGGACAAAGGCGACAGTAGGAACAATGGCAGCAACACTATCAATGTGTGGAATTCATTATCCTTAAGATTGTTAGGAAAATTGATAAACAAATAAAAATAATAAAGCAAGTGAATATAGAGAGAAGTCTGAAGCGTGATTTCACTATTCTTAAGAATAATTTTCACCTCTTCAGAGTACGAAAATTGGTATAAAAGGACTATAATGGTTATTCTCCAAGATTCAACAGACCATTCCTTATTAGTTTGCACAAACTAATAAGGGATAACAGAAACAACAAAAAAATTTTACAGAGAAAAAAGGAATCCAGGGGGAAAGCAAGGAAAATAGAGACAATATGCAGAGAAGCTTTAGAGGAGATGAGAGAATTAAAATTGTTAATGTATGTTATGATTGAGATAGAGAGGCTGTATTTTGCACCGACTGCAATGGTTATTCTTCAGGATTCAACATACCTTTCCTTATTAGTTTGAACAAACTAGTAAAGGATAATAGGAACAACAGAAAGACTTTTTCAAAGAAAAAAGGAACCTAGCAGGAAAGCAAGGAAAATAGAGAAAGTATGCAGATAAGCTTTAGAGGAGATGAGAGAATTGGAACTGTTGGTGTGTGTTTTGACTGAGACTAGGAGGCTGTATTTATAGGTAGCGAATGAAATGAACGTTGCATCAAATTAGGAGAATGAAGTGAACATTGCACAAAATCAGGGGAGTTAAGAAAAAACCCAATCAGCATGTAAGTAGACATTGCACCAAATTAAAAGAGTTAAGAAAACTCAGTCATGTAAAAAGGTCACTTGGGCTTAGCTTACGTGTATACTCATGTGCAAGGGGAAAATTTGAATTTTCTCAAGGCCTGGCTTGATCTTGTGTGCGCGTAAGCCCACTCATTTTTCCTTCTTTGCAACAAGCTCATAATGGGTTTGCTTGTTTAAAGCACTCACATCTTTATGTATCTTAGCAATGTAAGATGTTTAAACCTTATAAAATATACTATTTTTCTAACATTAATAGCTGATCCTGAAGATTGGTTTTCTTTTTTGACATATGTATCTGTTTTTCTAGTAGTTTTTTGGTAAGTGATTTCTTTTTTTTTAAAAAAAAAATTATTTAATTACTTAGCTTTCTCTACTTGAATAAATCAAAGTCAAAAACACAATTTGATATTTCAATTTTTGTTATTATGTAATATTTTAATGTAGGTATTGATTTAATGCCTGATTTTTTTTGGTTTAATTTAATAGGTTCTTTTTGTTTCTTTCTTAATTGATGAGGCATATGATTTTGAAGAATTTATGCCTGATTTTTTATGAGTTTTTTTTTGGGGGTTGAGTCAAACTGTTTAGGATAGCTCAACTTTGGAAGAGGAAAAACCATTGCTTAAAGAACCAAATGGTAACCTATGCAATTAGAACTTCATCACCTAGATTACTTACAATGACTAATGTAGATACAGTTTCTTTTATTTTGGTTAAAATTATAAATACACGTTTTTCTTTTTTGAAATTGACCCCCACTAGCTACCAGGTTTGGTAATCTAAACAAACATATAGATACTGTACTATATTTTTTTCTTCGTGTTTAAATCATCTTTAGATTAGACAAGACATGGTTTAGTCATTTCATTTTTCTTCTCTTGCCCTTTTATGTCAACAGTACCAGTAAGCAAAACTTCTTTATTTTCTCATGGTCAATTTTTTCATTTCACAAGTTGTAATCTCCGACCTTTGCTTTCCGGGTAGATTTTTTGGGTTTTCCTTTTAGGTCTTTGTCCATCTAGATATTTGATCAATTTTCTACCTTGGCTTGGTTTTCAAGCTTTGTTGGGAGAAATTCTCAATAATACAGTTTAATATTAATTTGATTGGTCTTAATTTTGGATTGGTTATCTAATTTTAAGATTATTTACCGATGGTTTTTGGGAATTGGATTATGGTCTCTTGCTCTTAGAATTTCGATTTCTTAACTCTATTTCTCAGCTTGCTTTTATTTCTTCCTGCAATGCATGAATTCTCTCTCTTCTCTACATTATCTTTTGGAAAACAAAAGGAATGAATTAGTCATAAGAATTTTAGTGTCTAAATGTATTCATTGTTTGGAAGACCATCTGATGGATCAACTACTATAGGGTAAATATTAAGCAGATGCATTTACTATCATGGGGTACTTCAACAATGGGTCTCACGGTTTGACTTCTATCCTTATCTAGAGAAATTTGCACAGGTGTGTGCCTTTATTGTCTAACATTTTCTCTTGTTTTGCTAGTTTTTTTTTTTTTTCTATCATGGAGTTGAACTTATTTGGAATCATAATGATATCAATTGTCACCATTTATGGTTGTTTATCTGGAATTATGCACTCTATCAAGTTGGTAAGAAGATGCTCTATGCTTTATATAGAATTAACAATATTTAGAGTAATATTTTGAGATTGTGATGATTGATTGTGTTAGTCTGATGATACGTGCTAAATTTCTGTTTAAAAGAGTCTAATTTCTTTCTTCTTTTATTTATTTATTTATTTATTAATTGTAACTTATAGAACTATCAGAGTTGTCTTTTTAAGGGCAGTTCATACTAGATGGCTCATGAGGTGATTCACATTACTGTAAATTGTACATATTTGATGCTTTCCTGTTTTGGCTTCTTTTCTTTACTATTGTTATTCTATTGCAGGTCATAAAAGCTGTCATGCCAACCCAAATCTTGCTCTGGTTGTTCACATATGGAGTCTAGGTTGTACCATCATTGAGATGATTAATGGTAAGCCTCCTTAGAGTGAGTTTGAAAGGTAAGTCCATGTTCAATTTGGTTTTTTTTTTTTTTTTTTTTTATCATGCCTATGTTCAAACTTTGCTTTTTCATTTATTGTAGACTGAATTCTTCAAAATTCTGAGAATGTTTTGTATAAACGTTTATAGAAAGGGTTTTATACTAATGTTTACAATTTTCAAATGTCATAAAAGATATCACTTAAATATTGTGGTTCACTTTCAATTTTGATTTGTTGATTAATTTTACCTATTTTTAATGCGTTCTTCAAGTTTAGAATATCTAAATGTGATGAAAAAAACATTACTTGAATACTACAGTTCATCTTGAATTTTTTTTAAAATTTTCAACTAATTATAAAATATACTCCTCAAGAGATCTCTGTTGTATTTCAACTTAGCCTATCTTTTATACCAACTTATAGATACATTGTTAATGTTTTCATTTACTTACTGTTAAGTAATATTTAATGTTGTTGTTGTACTTTTTTTTATTAGTTGATTGTATTTATTATTTATTTTATTATGTTTTTTTTTTTGTTTACTAGCTATTTGTTTGATTCTCAAAAGAGTATTGCAGGAGCGACAAACAACTGAATATTAAGTTTTTATGGTTCTAAGTTTTTTGCTTTTCCTTTTCCCTTGTTTGGATTTGATAAGTTTTTAAAAATATTATAATGTTGTTCTATATTTTATAATTGCTAATTTGTCTAAACTTTTTACCATTTTTTTTACTATTTTATAAGGTAGGTTAATTTTCATAAATCTTTTTAACATGATGTTTATTTGTTAATACTTAGATTGTTTACGAATACAATGCGTACTATATAATTATTAAAATGTAAATATATTTCAATAAATACTGTTTTGTCTATATTATACGAGTGCAATGCAAAGATATACTCTAATGAGCTTAACAAGTACTTTTAAATACGAATCTACGTTTTCACCTCAAAAGATATACATATTAAGTGAAAAAAACCCTAACTTGAGGAGGCTGGATTTGATAAAAAAGAATGAAGAAAGAAAATATTTTCCCTCCTACAGACCTTAGAACCGCAAAGAGGTTTGTGCATCAACTGGATTGATATCTATTCACTGAATTTTGATGAATCCTACTGAACAATTACAAGAAATAAGTGTAACATAAAATACTCAAAAACTATTACAACCTGCACAGACACCAAAATCAAAATAGAACTTCAACAGATTAAGACAAACTAACTCGCCACTTCTGAAAGATGACAAGTAAATAGTGTAACCGCATCCTGCAAATGATTCGACCGAAGGTCTTCGGGAATGGGGGCGCTGAAGACGGTATCAAAGCAGCTTAACTGGTCATCACGCGTAGGACCCTCACTAATCTCAGAAAGCAACAAATCACATATCTCCTCCGCCATCTTTGAATAAGCCACTCTGCACCATAGTTTCGAAAAGACTGTCAATCACTAGAAAACAAGAACGTAGGGAAAATGTGAATGATACTGAAAACCATAAGGATAAAAAGGTAACATGCCCAAAGCTTGACTTTAGGCCCCTTTCCCTCTCTTTATTTAGCAAACTGCTTTCTGAAGATCCGACAAATGATTGCCAAGTCAGGAATTAAAGAGTTGGGTCAATGAGAAAAGAGATCACTAACTAAAGAAGTGAGCATACATACTCCCATAGGGGATTATAAATGCCAAAGGAAATCAAAGACACAACTCCTTTTATATTGTCTCTATGAACCACTTCGCATTTTTGCTAAAATTATTTTACTAATAATTTACAATGAACATTTTTCAGTAAATCCACTTATCAGCTATCTATTAAAGCTGCATAATCTTTGAACTCTTTAAACCTTTATCATTTGGCTTAATCAAAGCCCAAGCTTATAACCATCAACATATTTGTAGACACGCAATGACTACCTGAGTGTGTCCATTGCATACATATCCTAGAGCCATCAAACCCCACCTACTGGTGATTTTTCTGAATACAAGGCTTTTTCTTATATCTTTTTTCCAATCGTTTTGGTTTCTCCCAGCAACTTTCTACAAGGAAGAGTGACAACAGTGAACAACATGAATTATTTGTTTCCTTCTTGTGTTTTTTTCCATTTATGGAAACTAGAACTTCTAGGAAACAAAAATCACTATCAGGAAGAGATTTGAATCAAAATGTATTAGTCTACAGGCATTTCCCCAAGAAGGTTTACTTTTGTCTTTTGCTATATATGCAGTTTGTTAATTACACAGAATCAAATAGCATACCAGCAAGCACCCAACTTAAACAAACTGGTCCCTATGGCAACTAACTCCACCATAGAAATTCTCGTAAAAGTCCCAGAATCTTAAAAAGCTACATGCATCCCATATTTTGAGTTAGAGACTCGTTCCAACTTCATGAAGAGGTCAAATTTGAAGACTACAATGTGAGTTTATAATTTCATGAAAATTGTGAAGTCTCGCAAATGACATAATTATTAGGTCAAATCTATAACAAATTCTTCTGCAACAGGTTCTAACAAATTAAAGGATAGATCCAGCAATTTAATATTGCTATGAATAGATAGTTCACTAAAGCAGTTTTTCATTTTCATTCCATAAAATAATTTAACACATGGCACCTAAATTGTAAATGCACAGCAGTTAAGTCACTAGTTGGTAAATCATCCTCACATGCACATAGTATCTGTATAGTTAAGTAATAAAAAAAAAATACAGTGTTCTAGAAGAAAAATGTAAATTGTAGGAAAGGCATGCAATTGCTTTTCAAAAAAAGAAAGGCTTGTGATAAAGATGAGAAAAGTAGGATTGTTAAAGAAAAAAAAAAGTTAAAATAGGGACTTAGGAGGATGCTTTACCAAGTTAAATAAGAGTCTAACTACTTTTCAAAAAAAAAAAAGAGTCTAATTTATTTCGACCATTAAAAACGAAGAACATCGACGTGATAAATTGCCAATTCAGCTAGTCACTTTATATAATATTAGAGCTAAGCAGGCACACAATGCACCTATGAATGCCAAATAATCCAACTAATCAGTTGGTCCTTGATCATAATGTTGGGCATAATACTCAAATAAGCCCTTGAGCTTCATTTAAAAATGGAAATCAACCCTTTATCATTTATTGCATGAAATTAAGCTCATAAACTCCTGTTTCATTGTAATTACAACCAATAAATCTGAAAATGGGTGAGATTAAGTCTAATGGAGATAATGGAGCATTAATCCATGTTATCTTCGCTTTGCTTGCAGCCAAAAAACCATTATCTAAAAAACAAAAACATGAGGTGTACCAGAAATTATATACTTTTTATTTTTTAACTGGCAAAAAGAATGAAACTTATAATACTATTAACCCTAAAAGCTTAAAACCATTAAATAAATGTTTTTTGTTCTGAATTTAAAAACTTTTGGTTTTGTTTTTTTTTTTTATCTTCTTTCTCCTCTTCCTTTCATGATCTCTTCCCTGCTGATGAGATTGTCAGCCTCATATAAGCATCTTAACACCAGATCTAGAGTCCTGCTAATCAGATCTTGCCTGCATTGCCAGATCCAGCTCAAGCCAGATCTGATATTGATGATGCTGAAACAAATGGAGAGCCATAACAGAGCGTGAGGCTTCTAGGTCATCAAACATGCACACAACCCCACTCTCTTCACGAGGCTTATTGTCATCATCGCTAAAAGAATAGACAAAATTTGTGAGGGAAGAAGAGGGTTTTGGCAAATTTGACATGGGTTATCATTATTTTTTCTTTTTAGTTTTCCATTGCATTGAAAGTTTATTTCTCCATTTAAAAAGAAAAAAATTAAAGCTTATTTCTTTGGTATGTTTGGCATTTGTTTCTTTAAGCTTTTTTGAACAATTTTTATGGGCTGTTTTATTTGTTATAGGATTAACTGATACAAGATTCAAACTATTTTTTGGCATTTTTGGTACTGAAACATTTGTTTTCACCATGTCAGCGTCAATGATATTACATGCAAGTTTATGGTCCATAGAAGTGTGATTTGATGCTATGATTTTCAAGTTTGGTTCTCCCCTTAATAACAGTTTTAGTTTTGGTCTTCCTTTTCAATTTTGATTCTCTGATTGTAAATTTGTAATTATTGTTGTCGTCATTTTTTTTTCATCATGAGTCTAACTGTTGCAAAATCTCTAACACTATTTTTTTCTTTGATTTTTAATATGCACTTGGAGAAAGAACTATGTCTTTTAAAAATTTTTTAAGAAGATTATTTTTCTTTTTCCAATTTTTTAATCCATGTGAAAACCATCCACATCAGCATTTTCTATTGACTGCACCAGCCAGCCAAGCATGTTAAAACAGAATATGGAATATTCAGTGACATCTAAGGTCTGAATCCACCCAAATAGGGGTTCATAATCATATCCATAATTTCATGCAATAATAGAAGGCTTATTTCCATTTTTTAGTGAAGTTCAAGGGCTTACTTGGGTAATATGGTTATCTGCAAATAATTTGGCTTCCCCTCTTTACCAAATTGAGGTTCATTTTTTTAGTGTACAAAATCTGGTTCCTTATTAGACAGCTGATGACAGCTGCAGCTCAAATGAAAACACTGGATAGAACCACTTTCAAGTTGATAAGGGCAATAAAATGCCAGAGTAACTTCTATATGATTTAAATCAAATCCATGTAATTAGAAACAACATTATGACTAATATCATTGATGATAAGTGATGACTAAGGCTTTTGTCACACAACATATTCCATAACAGATCATTAGTCGCCATGAAATGAAATAGCTCCAAGGATATGTGCTGACAAACACAGGAATATTATGAATGACATTATAAACTTGTTGAAGTTGAGGTCAAGCTTGGAGAGTTGCAGACTTTGATGGTTTGCTAGGCAGTAATTTTTCCTTCATGTAAGTTGAGTTTATGGACATGTTCTCATTAGTGGTTTGTAACCATGTACCCATGAACCAACAGTTAATTCGCTTATTGGCCATGTTGGCCAGTACTCTTTGGTAGTTTATCCTTTTTTCATGTATTAAGTGGTAGTTTTCTTTTTTCTTGTATTTGGGGCCGTTAGGTACCATTAATGAATGTGTGAGCTTTCTCTCAATTTTAGCAAAACTTAATACTTTTCCCCCTTCCACTAGTGTACATGACAAATTTCACACTACTGTTAATGGACAAATGTGAAAGGCAAAGAACAAAAGAGGTTTGTTATCATGAATTCACTGTCAAATTTCTATTGGAACCAAGTGAATAAAATGATAACATATCATAATGAAAAAGGAAATCTGTAAGAAAAATTACGAAAACTTGCTACACAGACATAAGCTAGCTAAGCAGAGATGTCAATCTATTTCCTGAATAATTTTAAAGGTAATGAAAGGATGGGCATTTAAATGAACTTGCAAGCCCAGACAGATGGGCTCAGACACTAGGCGGTAGACTTTACCAGCTAAGTTAGTTAATACCTTCACAATTGAGCAATTGTACATAAGAACTAAGTCTCTACATTTGTATTTCTTTTAATTATAGGAAGATCAAAAAAATTGGCTGGAATAAATTATTGTAAGCTTATTGGTATCTACTTTATTTCATTTAGTTCTTGGCCCCTGTGTGTTTAAAGTAGGCTGATACTAATCAAACTTCGTGCCATCACAAGCTGAGATTCTCATATTAAAACTTTTTAATGTGACAAGTTCCATTCTACATTCAAATCCAATCTATCTAACTATCTACACACACACACACACCCACCAAAGAAGCAGGATCAACATAAATACCTTGCATCAACTGGTAACCTGCCACCCCAAACTGCCAAAGACTCATGCAAACGACCAAGAAAGTCCCTACAAGCTGCATTTTTGCTGTCAAGAGAATCCTGTAAATGCAACAAAATGTTCATCAGCATTTTCTTGTAAGAAGAAGTACATAAAATTTGGCTCAACAGCTTGAGGTTACAACCCCATTAAGATGCAACTAAAGTTTACAAGTGATTGAAGCTATATTAATAACATAACTGAAGCTAAGGACTGCACTCAACACAATCCTATAAAGCTGCAGCTGTAATTTACAAATGATTCACCACTGTAAATGACATGATTGATTAATAATTGAACCATCCAACAAGCGTTAGCCTAAATTCAGAACTAGACTCTACCATGCCATTGATATTTGCATGAATTTCTTACCAGTTCACCCATAGTATTGTTGTCCTCCTGCAATGAACTTCTTACTACATAGAATGAAATATAAATTCCAGCTCCCAAGTCCCAATTTTCAATTTCTGACTTGTGGTCCTCCATTGACGTCGCAATCCTCCACACCTCAGAGTGATTGGCTGCATATAGAAAAAAATAAAAGACTTGGATCAACAATATTGAAGGTAATTGAGACTTCTCAGTTCTTCAATGGCCCAAAATTGTACATTTAAATTCTTTAATCTAGTATAAATATGTGGAAAAAAATTCAAATGTAAATTGGTTTTTGAGACAAAATTAAATAACTAAGATTGATCCCAAAAAGTAGTTGAGATCCACATTTACATGAGTCTGTGTCTCTAAACAGTGCAAATTGAGAGTGCCACCTCCCAAGTGATAAGACTCATGCATCCATAAACATGGCAAATATACTCTAAATACATTTGTATAAACAGATAATAGAGTAAATTACAAGAACCCCCTTGGTTGTATAGCTTAATTACAATTCTCAAGTTTTTCAAAAGTATGCACCTTTCCCTTCAAAGATAACTTTTCTAGTTCTAACTTCCTTTTTATACATATTTTACAAGGCTAAATGAATATTTTTTAGAGGTGCGAAGAGGTAACTTGTATATTAAGAAACAAAAACTCAAGAGGAAATTCTTTCATGCTATGTGGTTTTGTGTTTCACCATAATTCATAACACACATCAATTCCTTTGAGGTCTGAACCAATTAATCTCAGTAGGTCACAACATCATAATCATTTGTGATTACAAATTTTATTATCATGCTTCTTGTTTTATTGGGGAAGAGAAAAGGGTGGAGGCCTTGAATTCGATTTTAAGTCACATCAACAAGGCATTACATAAAGAGATAACAGGACAACAAAACTCAAAAGGCACAAATGAATTACTTAATCTGCAATATGAGATCTTACCAGACAAGAATAACGCATGAGATACTGAAGTCATGAAAATAGAATGAGCTTTTTGCCAACTTGCACATTCCAGAAAGTGCTCGAGAGCCTTTGGCAAATCCCCATGATAATTAAAATAAACTGCCTGCACCATAAGAGGAAAATTTCACAACAAGAAACAACACTCAAGTTTCAAAGGATTTTTCAGCCACCATGAGTGCTCTGTCTCTCTCTCTCTCTCTCACCAACATCTACACAAGCATAGAGCAGGACAAATCAAGATTGATACTAATTTTTATAACAGTCCATCTTAAAGAAAAGGTAACATTTCAACTTCTTTGTTTTTTCTCAAAAAGAATTCCACCTAACCAGGATGCTGATATTCTGCCACTAGGCAAAGAATCTAAAACTAATGATGGATCTAACCCACATAGAGCATCTAAGGTACCAGCAAAGCATTGAATGTTAACATAGAATACCAATCAGGCTAGACCAACAAGAAGTGAAAAACAAAGGGCTTCAGACACACAAAGTTAGAACAATGACATCTAGAAAACCAATAACATACCATAGCTTCATGCAACCATTGCAATGGAACACCCAAGTCCTCGATAAATTGGCGTTGTGATCCTTGTGAACTCCAAGATTCACAATATTGGAACAAAATTTCCCGGATAAGAATGGCTTGAAGATAAGGATAATCATCACGGTAGGGCATGTGAAGGGCTACATAGATAGCCCAATGGCACTGCCCCTGGCATAGCAACTGGGATATAAGTCCCATGTCAAGAGCTTGAAGATCATTAGAACAGAAAGCACCAACAGCCTCCAAGATAGCCCGCTGATGCCAGATCATATGGTAGTCAAGCGGATCGTGTGTTGAAGAGAATGTGCTAAACATTGTCTTCAGGGAGCATAATTGACTCTCTTCACTGGCATGCAGAAGCATAAGATGGTATGAAAGATCAAATCGTTCCACTCTACTCCAATTTGCATTCTCTTCGACAGGTCCTTCATCAACATAAATTGGAACAGGATATGGAGCTTTTCCATCATCAAGAAGTTGCTGATAAGTTTGAAAAACAGTGGGCAATGTAGTATCTGGTGGTAGGTGATACCACATCAACAATCCTAAGAATCTCTTCCAGTCAATCTTAACACCATGCATAGCACCAACGATATTACCAGCAAGCAACTCATAAAGCCGAATTCTATCCTTCTCAATGAACTTGAAGTCCAGCCCATTAATTTTCCAAATATCAAGCTGCCGTGCAACATCAGAACGATTAACTGTTGATCCACCAGCCTGGCTTAGTAAACAAGCCAGTCTAACATCTCCTTTAGAAGCAGCCAGCTCCACAGCTGCATCCAATTGTCGCCCAGTCAAGAGAAAGAATAAGTGTTCCAAATAACCTGAATCATTCACTGAGCTTATTCCTTCTTGTACACGGTGACAAACGCTTTCTTGCAGCCAACAACTAAACTCTGCCCTTCGAATAAGAGGCAGTGATTCCAGGTCAACTTCTGGAGGACCTTCCTTGATATCTTGCATCTCGTCTTCCTCATTATCAGCACCCATAGATTTCAGATGAGCAGTATTTTCCCTTTCTGAAAAAAGAACTTTTATCAATTCCCAGACCATTACTTGATGCATCAAAACCAAGCGAGCAGACAAAGACAGACCAGGAACCTCCAACTGCCTCTCAATAATGTCTATATAGCTCCTACAAATCTCAGAGAGCTCTAAGCGATTAGAGACAACCTTCAGAAGCTTCAACTTAAAGTATCCAACTTCCAATTCTTTTTCTTCATAATTTAGGGCCTTGTGAAGATTCAATGGAGCATCAAAAGCAAAGTCAATAAGTTCTTTCTTTACTTTGTTATTTTCATCTCTAACTACTTTATCAATTGCCACTTTTTCTATATTGATTACAGAAGACAATACTCTCTGGGAGTCATTACTACCTACAGGTGCACCAGAGTGGACAAGAATGCCATTTGGGCCCCAACCCACACGAAATGATCTACCCATGAACAATGCTGCATCAACTATGTTTCTAGAATGGCTACCAGTGACAGGCGTCTCTTGCTTGAGGTCCAGCTTGAAACCTTCTTTTTTAACAGTCTTTAAAGGCATGCCCTTATTTTCTTGTACCATCAGAACATTTCCAGATGAGCTTGAATCAAAATTACCAGAATTATACTCAAGCAAAGCAACTGGGGTTTTCCGTACAACAGGTGGGCTAGACCTATGACTCATCCTCTGATTAGAGTTATGCAGAGGAGACCTTATGTATTCTTTGCCAAAGGCTGGTTTCTGATGAGAAGCTGCCCCTCTAAAATCCTCAATCTCCTCTTCTTCCTCAACAGGAAACATCAACATTCTCATTTCTTTCATCTTCAATGGGTCAAGCCCAAGATGTGCAGGCAGAGAATGAGAAAGCACCAGTCCATTAGTATCTATTTGCATATCTTCATCAATCCCAGAATTCTCACCACCATTCATTTCCCCAGGATCTTGGACAACCCCTGTTGCATCATCCATTATAATATCTTCCTCCTCATCTTCACTCAGTCCAAATCTGCTGAAATGGTCAACCAAGAATTTCCATTCACCATTTGCTGGGTCAAATGCAATGAATTGTGCCCCTTGCCTCGTCATGCTCTCTCCTAATTTCTTAACAATACCATCTACCTCCTGTTTTTCCAAGATTAAATGTTTAAGTTGAAGCCTCAAAGTTACCTCAGCAGTCTTGTTAAGGCCTTGACCAACCATAGGCTTATTACTTTCATCTTCGTATACAATCACCTCATGCCTATGGAACTTCACAATTTGATCTAGATTCAACCCTCTAACATCAGTATTTCCAAAAAATTTTACACAACCATAGCCAATTCTTCCAACCACAAAATCTGGAATGCGGCTGCAGAAACCAGGATCCATGAGTTCCAATGTTACCATATCTTTCAAGGAAGGCTCCATATAATAATCAGAGGAATGCAAACTAGGTAAAGATTCCTTAATTTTTCTTGAAACATAATGTGACAAAAAATCAGTAGTTGTAGAAAGGCTTCTCTTCTTGTATAGTGATGTAATCTGTAAATCACAATTTTCCACATCAAAGAGCGTCCCACTTGTAGATTTATCACTTGTTGTATTGTCAATTTCACTCAAAGTCCCTGCAATTCAAATACAACTCAGACATTGAGTAATTTAACACAACTATCTCCCATCTCTAATCAGCTCAAGCTTGCAACGAACAAAAATTAAAAGAAAAAGGAAAAACACCGTGTTGACCAAACAGCTCAAGCAAACAATTTCATCAATTGGGGAACAAAAATTAATTCCAAAACGCAAACATATGCACACGCCAATACACACCCACATTTTCATCCCCAATTTTTCCCAAAAAAGTAACAATCTTCATACATTACAGATCTATATTTAACACTTAGAAAGAATTTCCTAACCAACAAAAACTGGATATCAAACAGAAAAGACCCAGAAAGTTAATAGCTGGACTCAAGAACGCCAAATAAAACAAAACTTTGAACTCTAAACACCAAACCCAAAAAAAAAAAAATGCTTTTATCTAATCCAAGCAGAATAGTAAACTTAACTAAAACAACGCAGTAGTTAATTCATGTTAAACAGCAGGAAATGATTGGATTAATCCCAAGTTTTAATCCCAAGTACATTTAAAAAAAAAAAAAGAAGAAAGCAAGAGTGAGGGAATTACCTGAAGCCGGGAGAAAAGAAGCGGACGCCATGATTGGCGAGTGAGGGTTTATGAGGGGTTTTGTTCAGCGGCAGTTTTAGATCTTTCGGGGTTCAATCACCTCAATGAGAAGGTGGTGAAGTGAAATAAGAGGGAAAAGGGAAGGGAAAGAAAGAAGGGTGAAGCGAAAAAGAGGGAGGAATGGGAGGGAAAGGTTTCTCGGGGTGGGCTTTGGTTCTGGAGGGTAGACAGTGAAAGCACTGAGGGTCCTAGCTAGCTGCCTCTTAACAGGTCAAATATGAATTTTAGTTTTCCGCCATTTACATTTTCTCATTGCTTTCATTTTTACCTTTCGTTTTTGGTCGGAAAACAATCAAAAAATCAAAGTTCAAAAAAAAGTTTTGAATTGGGGAAGGGACTCGAGCCTTGCTGTGCTAAAGGAGATATGGATAAAACAATTAATTCCTTTTAATTATAAGTGTATAAATAAAAAATAAGGTATTTAAAATTAAAATTTTATGATCAAAATTATTATTTATAATATAATTCGAGTATTATATATCAAAATCATTATCTGAATCTCTCTCGAACCCATGATAAATAATAATGATTATTAAGATATTTTAATTTTTTTTAAAAAAATTATCTTAATCTTACTTCCTTTGATCGTATAATGTTTATTGAAATACGATTATAAAATATCTTAATTTTACTTAATTGTGCTATAAAATGAAAGCTATTCGATACCGTTATCATATTTATTTCCGTTTAAGTAAAGTAAGGTAATCATGAATTAAATTTTAATATTTAATTTTAAATAATTTTAAAAGGATTAATAATTCGCTAATTGAAAAAAAACTTTGTTTGACTATTTTAATAATTTGTAATATTTATCTAATTATTCAATAAAATTTAAAAATTAAATTATGTAATTAGTTCTTATATTTTATCAAAATCATAAATTTAATCTTTTTGTAATAATTTATAAAAATTAAATTTTTATATTTTTAAAAATTAATAATATCAGTTCAATGTATTAAAATTTTTTTATTATTTATATTGATATGGTATGTGGTTATATTAACTTGATTTTTTTTATTAATGTGACATTAAATTTGATAACATAATAATGATAAAGTGACATTTCACAAATGATGTGATGTGATCAAGTATTAATATGAATTTTATAAATGTGACATAAAATTATCTAATGTAACTTAATGATTTTAAACATGATTAGAAAGAAAAAGAAACAAATCAAAATTATAAATAGATTTCTAAAATTAAGAGAAAGAGTATTATGAGACAATGAAAAATTGAATTTTTATTCTCTATAATTTAAAATAGTGAGAAAATTATTGTGAAATAGATAAAAAAAAATCATGTTATCATCAACAGATTATTATATTACATTAACAAAAAATATCATATTAATATAAATAATAAATAATGTTTAATATTTTAATAATTAAATTAATAATATTAATTTCAAAATTTAACCAAAATAAAATATTATTTAGACCATACACCGTTTCTGGACGTGGAAATGCTATAAAATGCTTACTAGCGGAACGGACGCGGTGATGAGGGCGTCCATCCAACGCAACGCGTGCTCTCCTTAAACCTACACCGCTTCGCACCGCAACAACGAACTTCCCCCATTATATAAAAACCTTTACACTCTTTGCTTTTCATTTTGCTCAGTTTTCCCTCTCCTTTCAAAAACCAAAATCAATTTTGTCTGTTTGTCCTCCAAAGGTACTTGTTCATTTCTCCCCTTACTCTCGATTCTCTCTTGCATATTCATCAATGCTATGCGAGTGTTTATAATCACAATTTTATTTTCGATTAATTTTTGCAGAAATGTCTACTTTCGGTGCTGCCGCTGCTAATCATAACCCTAATAAATCATTTGAGGTATTCTGTTTTATATGATTCACATTTCTCGTGTTAATTTTTAATCATCTTTTCTTGATGTGATTCTTGGTTGTGTATTATGATTTTCTGAGCTTATTTTTTACTATTGAGCATCGTTTTCGTGTCCTTTTAGTCTATATAAATTTTTAGTAAAGAATCTTTTGTTCTTCTTACTGCATTTATTTGATTATTTGGATAGATTGTTTGGGCTTTCTAGGGAAAGGAAGAATTTTTTTTTTTAAAAAAAGAAATTTATTCTTTGCTTCACACTAAGGCTTATACCAAGATGCATTTGGTTAAATTAACATTTGAAGTAGTATACTGTGATGCGAATTTTATTTCTTCCTCATTTAGTCTTAACTAGCTTTCCCCTTTTCTTTTAATTTTTCAAGATAAATATGGGCAGTGAGCAATTTTTTGTGATTAGAGATGCTACTATATACATATGTAAATTTTAATTTAATTTTTGAGAGCTTGGTTGAAGTTTTGGTGTATCTTTTTCATGAAAAGGGATTTTACTCGCAATTTATGATTGTAGGTTTTGCAACCGCCCAGTGATTCTGTTTCAAGCCTTAGTTTCAGTCCCAAGGCCAATATCTTGGTTGCCACTTCATGGGATAATCAGGTTTGTTCATTCTGCTTTTTTTCATTTAATGATTAATGTTATATTTCTCAATTTTGTTCTTTAAGTTCTTGAATTTTAGTGAGAAAATGAATTATTGAAATGTTACTGAAATTTCTTTCTTTGTTGCTTCTTTTGTTTATTGGTGGGATGGCTGAAGTTTGACAATTCTTTTTATTTCGTTGTTGAATGATTCTGCAGGTGAGATGTTGGGAAATATCACGGAATGGTACAGCTGTTGCTAGTACGCCAAAGGCATCAATTACTCATGATCAACCGGTAGTAACTCAGGCTTCTTGTATTTAGTGACGTATTATTCATTATTCAATTTATAGTTGCGCTAAACTAATACTGCTTTGTCCTTGCCCATTTAAAAGGTTTTGTGCTCAACTTGGAAGGATGATGGAACAACAGTTTTTTCTGGAGGCTGTGACAAGCAGGTTAAGATGTGGCCTTTACTGTCTGGTGGTCAACCAATGACAGTTGCCATGCATGATGCCCCTATTAAAGAGGTTGCCTGGATCCCAGAAATGAACTTGTTAGTCACAGGCAGCTGGGACAAGACATTAAAGTAATATTCCAGTCTTTCCCTCAGTTGTGTACCATTGAGAAATCTGAAATTATGTTTTTTGATTTTGGGTCCTAGCGTTTAGGATCATGTTATGAGTTCTGCATTTCATGTGAGGGCAAACTCACCTTCCTGCTGAGTGGGCTTGCCTGCACACTCTACGCATCCTTTTTAATGCTAAAGTTGAATTTTCTATTGATAATATAATTATTTGGTCTATTATTTGTTTACATGCACACTCGACGCATTTCCTCGTGTTATTATTTGGTCATTCATGAATTATAGCTTTTACATATTGCCACCAATACGATTTCCCTTTTACTTCATCTATCAATTTCAGCAATTTGATACCTTTGCATTCCTGTGGTTTTTGATCAACTACTGGTTTTTCACCTTTACATTTAGGTATTGGGATACAAGGCAGCCAAATCCAGTGCATACTCAACAACTTCCTGATCGCTGCTATGCACTCACAGTAAAATATCCATTGATGGTTGTGGGCACTGCTGATAGAAATCTAATAGTTTTTAACTTGCAGAATCCTCAGGTAATGTTTTCTTATAATTCCAATTATAGATTAAGGTTCTTCCCTCTTTCCAATCTCTCTCTGTCATATAATTTCATGTAGTCAAGGCTCCCCCACCCCCTCCTATCTTGTAAGAATGAGCCATCACTTCTGTCTCATTTTAGTTTGATGTTTGGTTTTCTTAGTATTACTTTTGGTGATATGGAATATTGTTGTTTATAGAATTGGGGGAAGCACTCTCTTTATTAGAAATAATTTAGTTTAAGGTGCACTCAGTGTCTTCCTTTTTACTTATTATAAAATCCAAGTTAAAAAATGGTCTATGCTAATGTTGTTTTGTACTGTATACGGAGGTTGGACATGATGAGTTTGGTATAAATGCTGACTGATTAATTGAAGAATTACTTCTGTTAATTGTTGGCTTACTCTTTTCTCTTACACCTTCCTTTCTCATAATTTTGCTGAAATGCTAACAGACTGAATACAAGAGAGTTGTCTCACCCTTGAAGTATCAGACAAGATGTGTTGCTGCCTTCCCTGACCAGCAAGGTTTCTTGGTAAGTGCACATTACCTTTGCCTTGCCTTTGAGCAGCAAGTTTACAACAATTCGACACTTTGTTTATTTATCTTCTTGCAGTTTGCCCTGGCATTTTGGCTACTTAAAGACATCATTTTGTCTGTCATAAGATAGACCAGTTTCTAGAAGCCTCATTTCCCCAAGTGGTTCAGTTTGTGTATTTTCATGGTCATAATGTGAATTGTTTCCTCCCTATTTCTGCTCCATCTTTCAAATAGGTTTGTTCTTCAGTGCTGTCAATCTGTAATCATGTTTACTTTCTCCCTTTTCTCTGTTTCTTTTTGTTGAAGTCATTATGTGGAGTTGTTGAGGGGCTTTTATTTTATCATTTTTTACTTTATTTTTGTTTTGTTGATACCTGAGTGTCATTACTGACTCTAACTTGAATTGGGCAGAGGCAGTTGTCTGGTTTTCTATCTTTTTACATCAAAAGTTTTATTGTGCAAACTGTAATAGAATAGCTTGATTGCAATTATTGACTTTGGTGTTCTCTTCTTACAGGTTGGTTCAATTGAGGGAAGGGTTGGCGTACACCACCTTGATGATGGACAACAGAATAAAAACTTTACCTTCAAATGCCACAGGGATGGCAGTGAGATATATTCAGTCAACTCGTTAAACTTCCATCCTGTATGTTTCTTTATTGCTTGTTCATCTTCATGTTGAGTTCTTCAATTTTATGTTTCATGGCATGTATGCTGGGTCCAGAGTATTCATTAACTTTTTGGGAAAGTAAATCTTCTATGTCTCATGATCTCATGTACCTGTTTGTTGTTTCAGATACATCACACTTTTGCCACTGCAGGGTCTGATGGTGCTTTTAATTTTTGGGACAAGGATAGCAAACAGAGACTAAAGGTATTCTTAGAATCCTTCCTCAAATTAAGCAACAATAAGATCATTTACGAGACAGAACTGTTGTAAGTTTTTTTGTTTTGGGGGCGAATGACCTTCTATCCTACTTGTGCACATAAGGTTCAAAATTAATAAAATTGCTGCTTTCAGAAAACTAATTTCAAAGAAAGGAGAGAGAGAGAGAGAGAGAGAGAGAGCTTCTCAGTAGAGTCAGATTGGTGAAGGTGGGTCTATTAGAAAGGTTGCACTGATTGTTGAAGCCTGGAGTTTGATATTGTTCATAGTTGCTACCATCAGTGACACTGACACCATTCTGTATTTTGGAATATGGGAATTCATGAAACCCTTTGACAATTTGCTTCTTTTGAGAGGTCAATTGCCCCAAATGAAAAGAAAACCAACATTAAATTGTTTGTTATTTTTTAAAATAAATTGAAAGTGTTCTGGACTTGACAATTTTAGCTCCAGCAGGAAAGATAATATGTTTTGCTTTCTGGTTTAGTTATATAATACTATCTTTTTCTGATTTTCAGGCCATGTCAAGGTGTAGTCAACCCATACCTTGTAGTACTTTCAACAATGATGGGTCAATATTTGCATACTCGGTATCTCCTTTTTACCATGCTGATTTTCTCTTTGAACTGGAAAAGTTTCGTAATGTGATTCTCACTTTGAATTTGCTATAGGTTTGTTATGACTGGAGTAAGGGTGCTGAAAATCACAACCCATCAACAGCAAAGACCTACATTTTCCTGCACTTGCCTCAGGTATGTCAACATGCATGATTTCGTATTTGATCATCTGTTTTATTCATTAAGCTGTTTGTTTTTTATTGGAAACACCAAAATAAGAAATTTTCACACATGAATGCAACTGTTAATGTCATTTCCCATGCAGGAATCTGAAGTTAAAGGCAAGCCACGAGTTGGAACAAGTGGTAGAAAGTGAAGGTTGCTTTTGGTTAGAAAATGATTGAAACTAGAGGAAAGGATTTGTCATTTTCTTTTTCTGGTTCCTAGATGGCCATTGCTTATCCCCGTATGAAACTAGGATAAGAATGAGTTGTGTGTACATTAGGAACATTTCCCCATGGGTTATTTATCTCCTTCGGTTGGATGTTCAATGGTTTAGGGTTTAGAATCTATAGAGTTGCCGCTCCCTCGCTGGTTGTTCGAACATCCTGTCATTCCTTCTCCCATTATAGCAACTGGGATATGAATTGAGTTACCTGTCTAACTAGAATGCTGCCCCTTGGGTAATTTGTGATCAATGTTTGGGCTGAAGAGTCCATAAGAGTGGTTGCTCCATTGTTGGCTGTTTGAAAAGCTTACTTTTATGAGGGTTGACAAATTTTCCAAGTTTTTTAGGTCTCTCATTTAAAAACATTATAACTTGGCGATGAATGATCTATTCTTTTCTCCTTTTGAAGCAATTTTTGCAGCACGTAAAGGTCTCCTGTTTGTTATTTATTTCCTATAGTTCAGTACATCGGACGAATTTAATTTGTTTATTTTAATTCATTACAGTACAGATGTTGTTTATCTGTTAACTTGTTTAACAGGTTTTTTATTATTTTATTTTATTTTTAATTATATTATTTGACTTTACAGTGTAACCCTTGCCAGGTGAAGGAGGAAAAATCTTGAGGGACAGAAATCTTTTCTGAAAAGAGTGCAACAATTTGGGAGAAAATATAGTTGCAATTTGGGAAGAATTTAAAGGTGGGCTGTCATGTCAGTCCAACTTTAGTTAGCTGCTATGGCATGGCAACCAAGTTTATATACATAATTGGATTAAGAATTCAATTCATGTACAGTTAGACCCAAACAAAATAATCTAAATAAACTAAAAAATATTCTTAATTTAAAGTTAAAAATTAAAATCCTATTAAACCCATATGATCATTCACCATAATCTTAAATTACTTTGGACAAAATATGATGTCTACTTACTTCCAGATGAAAAATCTATTCGTTTACAGTAAAAAACAAAGAAACAAACCTGATAAGAGATCATTCATTATCTCATATTCAGTTGCATACTAACAATTTTGACTTTACAGAGTCTATATCTAAAACATTTAGCACTATAAGGTCAACATGTAACTTTTCAATACTTGGATAATTTAACCTTAAGAGGATATCCTGATTTAGATCTGAACTGGAAAGTCGAATGAAGTATTTGTGGAAAAAGAAGAAGAAGAAAAAGACAATAAGAATAAAAGGCAAATGGAGAAAAGAATTAATATAAAGAGTTTTTTTCTCCTGTTATAAACCGATATGGGTAAAGCATATGTAGGTAGGGGGCCAAGAGAAGAGAGCAAAGTGTCTGTCTTTCTCCTTGTTTTGGTCAATATTCTTTGTCTGATGAAGAAAATTAAGCAAACCTCTGCTAATGTTGTCTGCTTTTTCTTCATTTCGTCGTCACAGCCTGCATGTTTCTTCTTAGCTTTTCCTCAACTTCCAACTCATCCAAACATTATAATGTAACAAGAAATTAAAAAAAAAAAAGAACATACTTTTGTAAGGGTTTAGTCATAATAAGGATTGAATCCAAATCATGAAGCAATAGTCAAATTCATTGTAAGCATGTAGGATAGTGAAATCTTAAGGGCTTTTTTGAGCTCAAGTGTGTATTCCTTGAGTAAATGTGAAGAAAACAGAACAGAAACAATGCATGGCAACCCCACCAAAACTTGCTCTCCTTTTGGACTGATTATTCATGATTATTGTGGCATGCATGCCTTCTTTACCTTTTACCTCCCAAGTCGTAAATGCATGCTTTCTACTCGGGACAAAAACTTGTCTCTCAATTCCAAGAGAGCAATTTTCTTTTATGTTGTTTTGTCCCCGGAACATGAAACAAAAGCAGCTTAGAAAATAGTTGGCTGATGAAGATTGCCAATTTACATATATATATATGTATATAGGACTAATATTTCCATGGTAATGCCTGATGATGAAGAAACATATGTTTTTAGAAGACGATAAGCACAAGGACATTAATTAATTATTAAAAAGTTTCCAAGCCCCCAGCCGGTTTGAAACATGTTGCTCCATTTTTAACCCATTTGAAACCTCATAATTAAAAGAATTAATCTCATAGATTTATGTGTGACTACACTGTTTGATTCAAAATCAACAAAAGCTAATGGTGAATGGATATTTAGTGAAATGTTTTGTTTACTCAATTTAAATTAAGTTTTCAACAAGTATTAATTATAGTGAGGAGTATTAAGTTGGATAAAAATTTACGTATAAAAATTATTGACACATTATTTTTTAATTATAGTAAATTTACGTATAAAAATTATTTACTTGATCATAGGGTAGTTAAGGTGATCATGTCATATTTCATGTGATGAGTTTGAAGGAGGAAAGAGAGAAATCCACCTCAAATGTCACGTGATCATATATAATTATATCAAGTTATATGCTACGTGAATAGAAAATGGTAGTTAACTTTGGATTCGACGATCATAAATTTTTCATTATGGATTAAGGGCTTACGTGGATTTAACAAGAATAGAAACTTTTTTCAGTACAAAGTGAAGGATGAGAATTTCTTTGAGTACAATAAAGTATAAGGACTCGATTGCATAAACTAATAAGTTTAAGAGTTCATTTTGTTATTTAAGCCAATTTTTTTTTTCATTGTTGAGACCAATAAGCTTTTGTATACATGAATGGCTAGAGCAAATAAATGAATATTTAAGCCAAAAAAAAAAAGGTCAATCAATGAACTTGTAGTTTATTACATTATATGGCGTATGTATAGAGAAGACTTCCCTTCCATAGGGCATAGTTTGAGCAAACTTTTCCATCATGTGAGACTTCCCAAGGGGCAAGAGACATGATGTAAATCAGGTACAAGGACCCGAGCTGAAATTCATGCATTTGGTCTCTAGATTTGCCTCGGTTCTTTGCTGACATGTATATATAAATGCTAGTTTCCATGCCCCAAAAAACATTACATTTTGAGAATATGACCCAAGCAATAGGCTGAATGAATGGAAGGGGACAAAGGGGTGGCCATGGACGTCGACTTGTAAGTCTTTTGTGCCTGGATTGCCTCATTCGCAACGACGGAATATATGGTCAAATATTGCAGCTATATACATAGGCCCATTGAAAGAGAGAGAAGTATGAGAGGGGGATGGGCTTGAAAATTACATGAAACGTGGGTTTTCTGTCCTTGCCCCACAATATGCCATATGGGTGGGTTTCCTGTAATAGTAAATTATGTGATGTTAGCCACGTACCTATGTCCACTACCTCCAACAATAAATACAAACACCCCTTACCCCCTTTTTAAAAAAATTTGATCTTCATGTAGAAAAACTATAGAAATATACCACTTGCAATGCAACTACTTTTCCACATAAAGAAACAAGTTAACAAAAAATAAAAAGTAATAAAAAAGGAGGGTACATGTAGACTAGTATTAAAATTGTATTCTAATTTCTAAATGAGTATGACAAAATACAATTCACATAAAACCAAGTAACATAAATCTAGCTCTCATTTTTATCGGTGCTAATTTGCTAAATATTTGTGTTCAACTTATACTTAAAAATGAGAATGAATAGTGTAAGTAGAGAGAGTTTTTGTTTAAAATGACATCTTTGTGGAAGTTATTTTTCATGTAATAGTATCAAGGTGTAATACTTTAAAATGCTTTTGAGTTTTTAATGAAAATTTAAATAAATTTTTATTACATTCGATCAAATCATTATATTTTAATTTGGAACTAAATAAGTTCTTATAACTAATTGACTAACTGTTATTAGTTGATATATTATTTGTAATTCTGTATCGTGTGACATTAACGAAGCATACTGACATAGCATAATGGATGATCAAGTAGTATATTGATGTGAATATGTGATATTTTACTTTTTACGTCAATGTCATGTTGGTATAAAATGATAAATAATATTTTGATTAATGATAATTAATTAACCATTAATTATAAAAAATTCAAGAGTTTTTTTAAATATTGTATATAATAGTAATAATAATAGGGATAATAATGATGATATAATGGGGTAAAAGTAAATTACCTTTATACCCCTAACAAAAAATTTCTACAACACTAAACCTATAGAAAAGAAATGTGGCTGATGGCAATGGAATTGAAAGGGGCAAAAATGAAAAAAAAATAAAAAACCTTTCAAGTGAGTGAGACGTTTGAGTGGGCAATGTTAAAAAAGCTGAAGCCAAAATGGAGGAAAAAGCAGAGAATAAAATGGTTGCTCATGTAAAAGGGGATTAACAAAGAGAGAGAGAGAGAGAGAGAGAGAGAGAGAGAGAAGAGTCGTTCGGNGAGAGAGAGAGAGAGAGAGAAAGAGTCTTGGCCCTTGGCTCTTGGCTCCTGGCTGGGCCCTTATTTGATCACCATTTACCACCAGGTTGAGAATGCAGCAAAAGACGCTTATATAGAGCCCCCTCTCCCCTCCCCTCCCCTCCCCTCCCTTACACTTAAGCCTTCACTCTCCCTCTTTCACCACTTCCCTTCCTTCTCTGCCTCTCTCACACACACATACCACCAGCCAAAGCATTTCTTCTTCAACCATCTTAAACCCACCATGGGAAGACCTCAACAGCGATACCGCGGTGTTCGTCAAAGACATTGGGGCTCTTGGGTCTCTGAAATTCGACACCCCGTCCTGTAATTTCCTTGCAAACCCCATCTGTGTTCTTTTCTTTTCTTTTTTAGTTATGTTTCAGCTATAGGGAAACGTTTTTCTTGATTGTTTCAATTTCTTCTAATGAGAGAAACCTTTTCTGCCTTCACAGGAAGACTAGAATATGGCTAGGCACGTTTGAAACGGCAGAGGATGCAGCCAGAGCATATGACGAGGCGGCAAGGCTGATGTGCGGCCAAAAAGCACGAACGAATTTCCCATACAATCCCAATGAGCCTCAATCTTCTTCATCAAAGCTTCTCTCAGCTACCTTGGCAGCCAAGTTACATAAATGTCACATGGCAGCACTCCAACTGGCTAAAAAAAATGCAGCAAAAGAGTCTTATGCAGCACAATGTCATCCTTTGGCTCCCACCAGTGGCATTGCCCAAAGTATTGGAGAAATGGATTGCCGGAGACAGCCGGAGAACAAATGGGATGGGGAGGAAAGTCAGGTGGGGAGTGAACAGCAGTTTATTCCACTAGAAGATGACCATATAGACCAAATGATAGAGGAGTTGCTTGATTATGGATCTATTGAACTTTGTTCTGTTGCTTCAACCTAAGCTCTAAGATGTAGTAGCATTTTCCGAAGTGTTAATGCAGCTTCTTCCCTTCCTTTTTTTTTTTTTTCATTTTTCTAGTTAAGGTAAAACTATAGGTCATAGAAGATTAGATGCTACATTATGCAACATTGATGTGCATAAAGTAGTGTGAATACATTAAAATAAATCTGAATTACATATATTCAGGCATGCAGCGGCCTATTCTATCATTTCTTTATGTGGTTTTCTTATATAAAGAGGGACTATGGGTATGGGTTGAGGATGCACATCAATCCCACCATTAAAATGTGAATACCGACCGATAAGTCAAAAGCTTACAGATTACTTTGGATAGTATATGGAGGTATATATTAATGCTATTTTCTTGATGATAAGTTCGATTGGGTGAAAAAAGGAATATAAAATTTGGAAAGTGCAAAAAAGTAATGAGGAACCGAAGGTTCAATGCTTCTTTTAAGATGAACCTTTTCTTCCATTTTCTCTCCTCTCTTTTTCCTTGGGGCATTGGTAACAGCACAGTACTTTGCTTGATTTGGGCCTCCTGGTGTGAATGCAAGGATCGATATTGCTTTCGAGCAGGAAATTGAAAGGGGTTGCCCCAAATTAGGATTAATTACTAGTTCAGAGAAATGGGGGGAAGAATCACCAAATTGACTTGGCAGTAAGAAAGAATCCAGTTAACATGAGTGACAATTTCCAGGGTGACAAGTCATGTTTAATAAAGTTTACATATAAGACAGACAGCTAATATTTTTCTGCAGTTCTTGTTGTCCTGTTCTCTACATATTTTTTGTCCAAAAAAGAACAAAGAAATGTCTCATTCAGTGGGCAGCCAATGTGAAAGAGGTTTGAGTTTCTTGGAGACCATGGTGATGCATTGTCTCTCTCAGTGAACATTCTATTTGTTTTCCTACTGCTCTTCTTCGCCTTTTCCTTTTACCTGATATCCATCCAGCACAGATCCTTTGATTTCTTTAAAAGCAACACTTTTTGACTCCCCTGACAAGATAACCTAGTCATTTTTTAATCCCCCAGTTTTGTATTATTCTGAAATCTTAATTACTGGAGCTACCTCTACATCTTATTTCAAAATGTGCCATTTTTGTATGTTAATAGATCCGTAAGAATACATTTAATTTGTAGCAATATCTAGGATACGCAGACAGACTGCAATTGCAAAATCTAACAGTCCAGAGATTAATATTCATTGAATGATCAGATTCCAACCTTGCTCTATTACATGATCCCCTACCAGAAAAGGGTAGCAGCAGCCGCCAGTTTTAGAAATCATGGTTGATTTCAAGTTACTCAACCTTGGAAAGTGCTTTTATGTTAAAAGCAAACTGTCCAGCACTTGAAACATGGCCTAGCAAAATTTAAGTATAATTCCACAAGAAGTAAAGCATTGTTCTTTTGAGAAAATCTGCAATGACTTATCATCCTCATCATTATCTCAATAGAAAAAGAAGAAGAAGAAGAAGAAGAAGAAGAAAAGGAAAGCACTCTTTTTTTAATCTCTCATAATCACTTTTGGAAGAGTGATTCATTTGTTGTCTAATGTGTGCATGGGAAGATCACTCTTGCTTACAATTTCCAACAATTTTTGGACCCCACATGTCAGTATGCTGGATTGTCAAAATTTCTTCACTTGATTTGCTTGCATCAAAAAGGCTTAAGCTTTGGGATTACAGAATATCAATCCTGTCAAACAAAGACTACCCAAACAACTTAAAATATAAAATCCTGTCGACTCCCAATATTAAATAATTAATTGGTAGCTTTGGATTTTTCTTAATTTCTTTTGATCTCAGAATATCTTCTCTTTTAGTTAGAGAGAGAGAGAGAGAGAGAGAGATCTAGGGTGGGGCAATTACCCCATTGAAATCCTAATGTCAAATCTGTAGAGAACATTATATTATAATTTAATATTAAAGAACAATTTTCTTAATTTTTACAATGCTTCCAAACTATAAAATATCTATAGAAAACATTTGTAATGTATTATCTTTACGTGGAAATATAATATATAAATATAATATAATATATGTAAATATATATTTTTTTAATATTAATTATGCAGTTAGTTAAACTGTTATAACGTGTGAGTTTGAAAATTTAACCGTTTGATATAAAAAGAAAAATGATCTTTGTGAAATGGAAATTAATTTACATATGCCTTAATTGATCTCTTTGCTTTAGGGTATATATTTCTCTATTTCTCTATCTTAACTCTTTGCTTTAATGTATTTGCTAATCGCTTCTTATTATAGACAGTACTACTACTTTATTGAGAGGGAAAAGAATGTTTACAAAGCTACAACAATACAAGGCTGAAGCTTTTGTCTTTATCCTTCATATATATTCTATCTATATATATTATGTCTTTTGGTAATCAAATAATCTTTTGAAAAGTTTTTAAAATGTTGGTGGGCTCTTTTCTTTTAATCTAACCCCATGCTCCATGATTAATCATCTTAGTTGGGAACTTATTTTGTCCCCCATATTAATGTTAGTGAGTTTAAGAATAATGGGTTTTTGTTTTAGGTTCTTTTACCTAGCTAGCATGCATTTGAACATTTCATGATTGCAATATTAATACATCAGGCCACCAATAAATTTAAACCATAGATTAATGAAAGTACTATATAATGTAAATTATATGTAGTACTTCTTTTTTATGATAAATGGTTTTATTTCCTACATTTTCTTATTTTCAAACACTCACAAGAAATCAATGTTATATATATGAATAATAGTGAATGCATGCTAGTAATACTTTTTTTCTTAATTAAAAGAAATAAAATGAAGGAAATGATAGATGGAATATTGAAGATTGGGAATTCAATTTATGATTATAAAATGACAAAATCATGAGAGACAAGAAGGTGCAAAGGTAGCTTGTTTTCTCATTACAAATCTTTATGGAAAAAAAAAGGTAGTCAAAAACCCATCATAGCACATGGAATCTCATGTCTAAATTATGAATGAAAACAATTAATTATGAGGCACTCAGCATGAAAGCCCTTAATCATATTTATGTCAGTCCTATGTTTAACTTTATATCTGCTTATAATTGGATTTAGATACTTGGAATTGAGTGAATCACACAATTATATATGCATCCACCAAAAGCCCTTCCTTTTGGTGGTTGTATAGTGGCCTATCCGAAATGCCAAAGGGTTACTGCAAACGTTATGGATCAATAATATACGAAAAAAAGTTTTACATTTGAATTCACCAATCTAAGTGATTCCTATATTGGCTTTGCAAAGTGCTTTATTGTTTTAATCTTGGATTCAAACTCTCTCTCTCTCTCTCTCTCTCTCTATCTATATATATATATATATATAAGTAACGTAAGTAGNCACTCTCTCTCTCTCTCTCTCTCTCTATCTATATATATATATATATATATAAAGGAAATGAGTTTGTATATTACGATGTGTGAATGCAAGTGTACGCAGATATAATTGATTATAAAGTTGAGTTTATTTTTTTTGAAAAGCATAAAGTTGAGTTTATTGATAAGACTAGAATTAAAAATTTTTTCTTTTCTCCAAAGTAATAGGGTACAGAAGGTGGTGGTTGGGGTGACGGCCATCACCTCTTAATTTTTAATTTTTGTTTTAAATTGAATCATTGATATGATCCCTCTCAAGAAAATTATTTAATTAAAGCTGTATAAAAAAATTGCAAAGTATTTTTTATCATAAGTCTTAGATAATGACGAATTCAAAATTTTGTATGAGAGGTGGATAATTAAAAACAAGTAGAGTCCATGGACACGACTACAACCACAAAATATCTCTACCCATATATACTAGCTTATTTCCCTTTTTTAGTCTTTTCCTTGTTCCCATCCCTTCACGTGCACAAGCATGTTGCCCAAATAGTGTGCCCCCATTTTCATGCATGTTAGCTTTCACATGGTTTTAGATACATCATGTATGATGAAGAGCCAACAGTACACACTCTCTCTCTATGCAATCCTGTACGATCAACCAGGTCGTGTATATTCCCTTTCTTTTCTCCTTGCCAATTCCCAAGGTCTTCAATCTTTCATCACATGGGGAGGCCATGCTATTTAACTAGAATTTGATCCTATCCGGAGGAGGGTATATGCATGTGGTTTTAGGTTGCTTGTTGGAATCAGTATAGCTTTTCATTATTTGTCCTCTCATCCATCATCAACTCTGCTTGGCCAATTCAAAATTGATAACCTCGTAGGATTGTGGTCCTTTCTTTTCTTACATCTCTTCTCATTATATACCCCATGTTTATCATGCTAATTTTCCTTTTTACTTTTTAAAGTAACATTGATTAGGGGGTACTTGGATGAAATAAAGACCTAAAATAAAATATTCAAATGAGACCTTTTTATTAAAATTAAGAAATTTTTTATAACTTTGAGTAATCAAATTCATATTTTCGATTTACCATATTCAAATATTTATTATGAAGTATAAAAAATATTTAATTATTATAATTATTTTATATTTTTTAAATGGCTAATATAAAATCAATAATAAAAATTTCTAATTCAAATATATTACTTATCGCATAAAATAAAGATAATATAATAATACAATATAAACACTAAATTAAAATAAACAAGTCTACAAAGATTAGAACAATAATACCTAATTGTTGAATGTTTATTACAAATCCTAAATGAGGCTCATAGCTTTCTGAAGATAATAATATAATAGATTCCTGTGTATTTTTTGGAGGACATATAAAGTTAAAGGAAGAAAAGTAAATGATGAAAGAAAAAATCAAGAGTGGATATTATAAATTGAAAAAAATAGTTAAGAATTGATAAAAAATTAAGATTTATTAGACACATAAATAAAGAAGTTAGAAAATATGTCATTTTATTTATTATTTTTGACTTTTACATATTTTTAATAAGAAATGAAATAATTAGTTCAGAATTAATAGGGATGTGGAAGTGAGAGAAAATAAATATGTATTTGGGTGTAGGGTTTAGGTATATATTTTATATATTATCTTAATTGTAATATATTTTTAATATAATTAATTATATTATTATTATTTTAAAAATATGAAACTTTTTCAAATTTGGGGCCTAAAGCCCTTGCTTGTGTGGTCTTACCCAAGGGTCGAACTTGCATAAAAGAAGTAACAGTCAATTTAGTTATACTTAAATCCTAATTTTGTGATTCACGTGAAAATTGAAAATGCATTTCAATTTATTATTTTTTGCACCTAAATTTGTTGGGTCAAAATACTTGAAAAGTCCATATAGTAGGACATTTTGTTCAGTTTAGTCCTTCTATTTAAAATCGCAACAATTTGATCCTTCGATTTTGAAAATTACTTCAATTTAGTTCCTTCCCTTAATGACATCCAATTTTACTATTGACGAGAATGACATCAGCACTGATGTGGCACATTTTGATGACGTGACACCAATATGACGATGTGGCTTACCATATGGCACCGAGTGATGATGTGGTAACGCCACGTGGCACTAATATGATGATGTGGTGATGCTAACGTGACATTGATATGTTGACGTGTCAATGACACGTGATAGATCAAAAAATTTGTGTCACATCATAGAGACTGAATTGAATAAAAATATATAGTACATAGACTAAATTGAACAAAATTGAGAAATTGAGGGATTAAATTGAAAAAATATTAGAAAAATATAAAATATAAGTAGATGATAGTTATACTTATTAATAAGCCAAATATTCAAGTGTAAAAGATTTATGGTGTTAAAAAATATATAAATATTTTCTTGCTTGATTATTTAATTCTAGATTATGTATATTAATTTATTTTCTTTACAAAAATCAAGTTTGAATTCTCCTTTTATAAAAGAAATTTCGAAAAAAATTTCATACTTAAAGCCAAATTTAGATGAATAACTTGCATTATGTTAGAATAAAATAATATAAAAAGATTAAATAAATTCGTTTTACTTCTATTTATAATAGTATAAAAATTTGAAATATATTTGACTTAGTTTTTAATTTGAGCTGAACTCAAATTATCAAAATCAGTTGATTTATTTACAACTTTCACAATTTACAAATACCCATTCTTTTAGAATTATTCAACCCTTACTCTATTTTTTTAAAATTTACTCAAGGTTTCTTATAAAATGATTATATTTAAGTTTAAATACCACAATCAAATTTTGCTAAATTTAAATTTAAATTATGAATTTGGATCTACAAAAAAATTGTAAATACTAAATAAAATGGTGCAAATATTTACAATTATAATTAACTCTATTAATCATACATGCAGTCTTTAATTTAGAAAATTTCAACCTAAAAAATATAACTTGAAATATTAAACAAAATAAAAATATAAAAATAAATAAAAATTAAAGGGGTGGAGTAGCTTAGATTCTATAGGTGTAATAAGAGGTTTGTCATGCCCAAATTAAGCAAATTGGAACAAGGAATTATTTTTCTAATCAATGTTAACTTCATGTCTCTCTTCTTAGTTTTTTAAAAGTAAAAACCAAATCAACCTATTTTGCTAATTTGAATTCAGTTTAAGTTAAAAACTAAGTCAAAGAAATTTTAAATTTTTGTACTAATATAAATAGAAGAAAAAAAATAATTCATTTAGTCTTTTTATATTATTTTATTTCAATATAATTTAAGTTATTCATCTAAATTTGGCTTTAGGTATGAAATTTTTTTCAAATTGTTTTTATAGAAGGAGAATTCAAACTTAGCTTTTGCAAAAAAATAAATTAATGTACATATTCTATAATCAAATAATCAAGCAATAAAATATTTATATATTTTTTAACATCATAGATCTTTTACACTTAAATATTTAGCTTATTAATAGTATACTTATCATCTACTTAAATATTTTTTCAATTTAGTCCCTGAACATTCAATTTTGTTTGATTTAATCCTTGTACTATAAATTTTTGTTCAATTTAATCCCTATGATGTGGCATAAATTTTTTTGAAAATTTTTTAATCTACCACGTGGCATTGACAAGCCAGCATATTAGTGCCACATCAGCATTGCAATGTCATCATATTAGTGCCATGTGGCATTACTACATCATCATGACAATGCCACATCATCAAAATGTGCAACGTCAGTATTGACGTCATCTTTTTTAATGACAAAATTGGATGCTGTTAGAGGGAAAGACTAAATTGAAGAAATTCCCAAAATCGAGAAACTAAATTATTACGATTTTGAGTGAAGGGACTAAATTGAATAAAATAACTTAATATAGGGACTTCCTAGGTTTTTTGACCACATTTGTTGACCTCAACACTAGTCCCAAAAGAAATTGTTTGATTCAACTTTCAATAACCATAGCGAAAATTTAATGTTTTTATTTATTTATTTTTTATGATCGTGATCAACTTCATTTTTATCATCTTTGCCTTCATAGACTGTTGTTCAATTTGAATAGAACACTCTGACAAGGTCTTCATATACTCTCCTCTTCATATGCAAATAGTCATACCATCTTAGTTCTCTTAGATTTTCAATGTATGGCCATCGAAAATCAATATTAAACATATCTAAATCAATCACACTGCCATGGACTACTTTCTTTGAAGCATAAATTTATCAAATACTCTTCTTTTGGCTTTTGATGAGAAATGTATGTTGCGAATATTGTTTCTCTGGCTCTTCTCCTTCTTAGATGATTCAGTGGAACTTTTCTTTTTTTTCCTCTGATAATGTTTTTGGTGCCATTGAGCTAAAGTATGATTCAACTCTGAGGGTTTGAAGATGGGTTGTTAACTTTTTGTGTGTTGAATTGACTTTTTCTCCAAAGATTTTGTCTTTTCAAGGAGTTTTATTGAACGAGAATAAAATTGGAAAAGCACGTTTTAATGAAAAATTCCAACCTGTTTAAATGATTGGATAAGTTGAAAAACTTTCTTGACAAAAATTTAACATTTGTAGAATTTAGATATAATACTTGAAAAGGTACTTAAACTGTTTAAATAAATTTTTATTCTTTTATTGTGTTAAATCAAATTTGTGTATTTTTATTTTAGATTGAATAAAATGTTATAACTAATAGAAATATTCATTTTAGGAACTTCTTTGATTGTTGTTCTTGACCATAGCATGACTTTAAGAATTACATGATTTTAGGATTTATAAATACTAGTTTTTCTTTTTGTATCTTTTCTTGTAGGAACTGGTCAGTCTTATTATTGTATAAATGTTGTACGAACACATCAATGAAAATTCATTGAAAAGAGACATTTAATCTTTTTATGGTATTAGAGCCAAGTTATAGTGACCAAGCAATTCAATCATTAAAATCATGGTCGAAGACAAGGGCCAGGCAAGTTAGGAAAGTGAAGGATTGGTAGCGAGTTGTAATGCATCATGAGGCAAGGCAATCGACACTAATTCTCCATATTACTTGCATCCCTCTAATCATCCAGGCTTCATGTTTGTGGCTCATCCTTTGGTTGAGTATGATGAAAATTACTTTACCTGGAGAAAGAATTTTTTGAACATGTTCTAATCCAAAAACAAAGAAGGTTTTATGGATGGATCAATCAAAAGGTAAAATGTATCAACTTTGGATTTTCAATCGTGGGCTCAATGCAATGCAATGCAATAGTCCAATCATGACTTGTAAATGTGTTGTGTAAGGAGCTCTAAAACACTATTGCACATGTTGATATTGCAAAGGAATTATGGAACCATTTACAGGAACACTACACACAAGGGGTTGTTCTTTGTGTATATGAGTTGAGGGATGCAATTGCACTTTTACAACAGGAGAAAAACTTTATCTCTTCTTATTATGGGAAACTAAAATCAATATGGAATGAGATCTAATCCTTTTGACCTATCTTGGAATGTAATTGTGGCTGCACTTGTGGAACATTGAGAAAGGTGCAAGAAATGTAAGAAGAAGAGAAGTTATTTGATTTTCTCATGGGATTGGGGGAAGAGTTCTTCATCTTTCATTCACAAGTTCTAAGTACTGAACCACGACCAAACATTGGGCGAGCATATGCAGTGGTGGCATAAGAGGAAAAGTAGAAGCTCGTGAATGTTGCATAATCACTGGGTATAAAGATGGCCATTTTTTTGGCTAGTATTATAGGGTTGCAATCAACAGCAAACGCAGTTGCTGGAAGTTGAGGAAGAGGTAACAACAAATGATGAGGCATGGATAATCATCCTAGGCAATCCAATAAGGGACGATGTTCTCACTATTGCAAAACAAGTCATGCAAAAAAAAAAAATGTTAGGAAATTATTGGGTACTTAACAAACTGGTAGCCACGTTGGCGACTGAACCAGTCTAACCAGTAACGCTCAGACATACACAAGTAATAAGTAGAACGATTGGCAATGGTGGTAGTCACGAATGGAAATAGTAGCTTAACAGTGTTCAATCCATTTCAATAGCAAGTTTTGGCACTTCTTGGGAACATGAAAGGAGTGAACGATGAACAGGGAACAATTGAAAACTCAACCAACCTAGCTGTCAATCTAATGGTAAATTTTTCTAGTAAGGATCGTGTTTTGGATTTGAACCCATGGATCATAGATACGGATGCGATGGATCATATTGCAAGTGAATTAGGCCTTTTGTACCAAAGGACTGTCAAACCCAACATTGCTCAAGTCAAACACCCAATGGTGAATCAGTACCAGTGCATGTAATGGGCTGTGTTCAATTAAATGATAAATTAACATTGGAAGGAGTTTTTGGCGTGCCAAAATTTTGATAATTTACTTTCTATCAGCAAATTGACAAAAGATTTGAATTGTGCATTCACATTTTTATCAAATTTTTGTGTGATACAAGACCTACCTTTGATGAAGCCGATTGGAACGGGTAAAGTGCGAAACATGCTATTTTATTTGGAGCTAGTGAGAGAAGGGAAGGCTTTGATGGTAAAGAACTCAAAGAATGTAGATATTTGGCATTGCAGATTGGGACATTTACCGATGAACCGAATGTCTTTGGTTGATGGTTAATCTTTTCATGTTAGCAACAATTTGTTTTGTGATGCTTACTGTAGGGCAAAACAAACCCGTTTATTTGTCCTTATTAGTCTAAATTAATCAAGAAGACCTTTCAAATTAATTCATATTAATATTTGGGGGCATAATGACCATTTGTCTTTACTTGGTGCACACTATTTTTTAACCATTGTTGATGATCACAGTAAAACGACATGGATGTACCTTATGAAGTATAAATCTAAAATGCATGTTTGCTTGTTGCATTTTTTCATATTGGTTCAAACACAATTTGGTTTATAGGTGAAAATTGTGAGATCAGATAATGGGATAGAGTTTTGGCATAGTGACTTACTTGAGTATTATTAAGCTAATGGAGTTGAAATTCAGAAGAGTTGCACTGATACTTCGTAATAAAATAGGAGAGTGGAGCGAAAGCATAGGCACATATTGGAAGTTGCTATGTCACTGAGATTCCAAGCTAGTTTACCTATTAAATTTTGTGGCAAATGTGTTTTAACAGCAGTTACTTGATCAACTGGATGCCATTATCAATCCTGCAAAATAAATCACTCTATGAAGTATTATTTAATAAAGTCTTATCTTATGAACACCTACGGACTTTGGTTGTCTATGCGATGGTCATGTGCACAACATACCTCTTGATAAATTTGCACCTTGCTCCAAGCTTGGGATTTTTTAAGGATACCCACATGGTCAGCAAGGGTATCACATTTTTGATTTAGCAGCAGACCATATATATACATATGGGGATATTTATTTTTGTGAAGAAAATTTTTCATTTAACACCTCACGTGGAACTAACAATTCACAACCATCAAGTGCTCAAAATTGGATATATCATGATTGGACCGCACCTCACAAAAACTTTATGGGCCTCGAGCCCAACGTGGACCGTGTGGTTTGATCCAATGAAAGGGCACCCATGCGACTTAACCTACCTACGTGAGTTCGGCTCGAATCAAGTGTGCCCACGTTACCAGATCCATCACTCGGGGCATCCAAGTAACTTGATCTACTAGTATTTGGGCCAAAACCAACTCATAAGGCTGCTATTTATGCAGAACAATCAACACAAAGTGAAATTCATGTGCAAACAAGACTAATAGCACCTACTTTGAAGACAAGTATAAGAGCAAGGTAAATCTTGCAACGATTGATTGGGTATAAACTAGACTTGTCTCCTTCTCTTAAGCCTTCATTTTCATCTTTGCACTCACTTGAACCATCGGCCAACTCGATGGTATATCATTTTTTATATTTTATTTCTTATTTAAGATTTTCTAGTGCTCACAAAGGTTTCCTAGCGTCCATTTTTTCCTTAAATGAGCCTACTTCATTTTCTCAAGACATTAAACATGAACATTGGAGAAAAGCAATGGTAAAAGAAATTCAGGCACTAAAAAAAAATCATACATGGGTTTTACAAACACTTCTCCAAGGAAACGAGCAATTAATTCCAAATAGGTATACAAAATTAAGAACAACCCAGATGGAAGCATAGAGTTATATAAGGAGCATCTAGTTGTGAAGGGTTATACACAAATTGAAGACATGGACTATCATGAAAAGTTCGCACTTGTGGCGAAGTTAGTCACAGTTTAGTGTTTGTTGAGCATAGCTTCAGTTCGGAATATGCCATTGCATCAATTGGAGGTGAACAATACTTTTCTACATGAAGAGCTTACGGAAGAAGTATAGATGAAAATACGACAAGGGTTTGCCTAAGAGGTGGAGTAACGGGGTTTGCATGTTGTAGAAATCACTGTATGGCCTTAAACAAGTGTTTAAGAATTGGAACTAGAAATTCACCTTTTCTGTTTTACAGATTGGTTATAAGCCTTCTCTTTCAACCATTCCTTGATTACCTATAATAATAGGTCATCTTTTGTTGTTTTAGTCATTTATGCAGATGATGTTTGTCACAACCCAAATTTCGAGCCATGACTGGCACATGGGCTTAATGGACGTAATCCACTAAGCCCAAACAAGCCTATTAATCTGACATGTTTATCATTCCATCATAAACTGCTAAGTCACATTTCGTAACTTAGAATCAAAATAATACTACACATTGCCATCTCATACTGGCATACCAAACAAGTGTATATACATTGTCTACAACATATATCTTAACAATTTACATTAGGTTCGTCTATACACAACAAAATAATACTCTACTTTCAACGGAGGGACTCGGATGAATGTATAGCTACTGAATGCCGAGACACCTACCAAAAGATGTATACACGTCTACAAGGACACCTCATCCTAGTTACCGGTTGCCTCGTGATCTGAAAACATGAAGTTGAAAACGGTGAGTATAAACCCAGTGAGTGAACAAGAAAGGGAACAAGCATACTATAAGGAATGTTTAATGAAATCATGATGCATTCTTTTTTTTTTTTCAAAACAATGCAATTGTTTTTGATCTTATTAAACCCCTCATGTAAACCCCACATGAGAAAAATCACTTATTGGAAAAAGTCCATGCTCAACAAAGGATTTGGAGGGTGAAAACTTTAATAGCATTCATGCAAATCAAGTCAATAAATGACGAGTCCTCGCTGCAGTGAGAATGAATTTTTGCTACAGTGACACTTGATTTAAATTATCAACTAACTGAGGGTTTCTTGACTGGCTAAGGGTTTTTCACCAAACCTCCTCATATTAAGCTTAATTCACTTATTCCTTAATGTTGGAAATCCATGCTCAAATATAGTAGCAAAGAAGTGGAAAATAGGGCAACAATTGTTCAAAATGAGGTGAAAAACAAAAAGTTTTTCACTGCAGCGAGATTCAATCTTGCTGCAGCGAGATTTTGGTCATAAAACAAAAAGTTTTTCGCTGCAGCGAGAATGAATCTCGCTGCAGCTATAAGCTACTGTACCTGCCTTGCTGCAGCAAAAATGGATTCTCGCTGCAGCAAGTTTTCGGCCAGCCTACCCTTTCAACACCTGAGAGTTTCTCGCTACAGCAAGAATAAAAACATCAAGAAAAAAAAGGTTCCCTTTTCCCTTAAAACAAAGCCATCCTGCTCAACAACAAAAGCAACATGTAACACATGCAAACTCTTAAATTTCAACAATTCAAATGCTCACATTTTTGCATTTAAAACCATATAGCATATATGTATATATATATAGATATCAATCATCATATACACTCTCCCATCATCATCATCTCATATACAACGATTTATGCGCACTCCCACTCGCACATAGCCGGGTCAGCAACGACTTATGTGCACTCCCACTCGTACATAGCCGAGTCCACATCAATATACAAATAAGCACCCAATGCATATCATGCATATTATTATATTTTGATAACACATAACCCATTGTATAGCACATTTTCACAATATAAAATCACTCACCAAAGGCTTGTTCCCAAGATACATTTTCAAAGACAAGTTGGACAAAATCATTCATATTCCCCAAAACAAGTTTGAAATGCAAGTCCACTCACTGATATATTATTGAGTCTTTCACTAACTCTAATTTTCCCTAATTGTCTAAATGGGATGATGGGGCTTCTTGGAACCTACCATCACATTAACATCACCATTATGTTAATTCACAAATTATAAACCCTAAATGCTATCTCTTAACTGGCTTTCAATTGTCATTTTAAATGGCTATCTATGTTCACTATCTTTATCACTATAAAATGAATGAACATACTCAACAATAAAACAACTCATAATCCCAATTACTAGCCATTATTTACAACTAAAAATCAAGCTTAGTTCATCACTTATCCTAGGGCTCGTTTGTAGTCGAATTCTCTTTCAATAGCTTCCAAATCAATGGGGTAATTCTCTCTTTCTCTCTCTAGAACGCCTAACTAGTGAGAGAAAGTATAGAAATAAGATTTTTCAAGGGTTTTAAGGAGAGAGAGTGGAAGAATACAAGGGTTCTATTCATAAGGGCTCAAAAGTATGAAAACTAGAGTTAGAGAGAGAAAATCATGCAAGCTCCATATCAAGCTTCCATGGAGGTTGGAAGCAACGTGAAAGAGAAAAAGAAGAATAAGACAAGCTGCTGGAAAAATGGGAGAAGAAGCTGCTGGAAAAAAGTATTTATAGGCCAAACTTATCCATTCCCTTAAAATTACGAAAATGCCCTTGACTAGTTAGCTTGTTCTCATGCAACCCTTTGTGCAATCTTTTTACTCCTTTGACACTGGGACAAGATCCATAATGGTCTAGACATACTCGAGTTCATGAAAACTTAAAATTTTAACTCGAGATGAAAAATGGCCATTTTGCCCCTATCATGAAAATCATCAAAATTTTGGTTTCGTTTCCATTTTACCCCTAATTTCACCATTCATTTATGCCTTAGGCCTACTTAGGCCATAATATTATTTAAAAATCTTACTTTTATGGGCTTACTAAGGAAATGACGAAATTACCCCTGATCAGGGATATCACGTATACTTCCCTTTATGAGTCTATAAAGGTCAAGGTCTCACAATGTTATAGTCACAAGAACTCATAATTTGGTCTACATCGCCTCCTTAAAGAAATTTTTGGATGACAAATTCAAAATCAAAGATCTCGAGAAGTTAAAGTATTTTCTTGGCATAGAAATAACCTGGTCTCTAGCAAGACTGGTACTTAGCTAGCTTAAGTATACTCTAGACATACTAACACAATGTTGGCTTTTAGGTTACAGGCCCACAATCTCACTAATGGATCAATAGCATAAGTTATCTTTGGAAGTTGGGCCTACATGTTTAGATCTTGGTGTTTATTGACGATTGATAGGTCGTCTCTTGTATCTCATTGTTACCCGACCTGATATTAGTTATGCCATTTATGTCCTCAGTCAGTTTATGCATGATCCACGATAATCACACATAAAAGCAGTTGTTAGAGCACTCCACTATCTCAAAAGTTCACTAGGCCAGGGTCTTTTGTTTTCGAGTACAAGCCCACTAACATTGCGAGCTTATTATGATGCAGATTGGGCAGGTTGCCCCACTACTCATAAGTCTACTACTAGTTATATTATTTTTCTTGGATCCTCTCTTATTTCATAGAAATCTAAGAAATAAATGGTTGTATCTAGTTATTTAGCGAAAATAGAGTATCGAGTTATGGCCACCACCACTAAAGAGATCATCTGGTTGGATCATCTTTTACAAGAACTACAAGTACCTTGTGACACTCTAATACCTCTTTTCTATGATAATCAGGCAACACTTCATATTGCAGCCAACATTGCTTTCCACAAGGAAACAAAATATATTGAAATTGATTGTCACTTCATTCATCAATTTATTCAGTCTCATGTTTTGGTACCTTGATCCATTTCCACACAGAATCAGCTGATAGATATTTTCACTAAAGCTTTTGACCGTGATCGCTTTCATGAGATCCTTGGCAAGTTGGGCATTTCGATGCTCCATGCACCAATTTAAGGGGAAGTAATGGAAATATTAATTTTAGGAACTTCCTTGATTATTGTTCTTGACCATAGCATGACTTTAGGACTTACATGATTTCAAGATCTGTAAATATTAGTTTTCCTTTTTCTAGCTTTTCTTGTAGGAACTGGTCAATTCTATTGTTGTATAAATGTTGTACAAATACATTAATGAAAATTCATTGACAAAAGGCATTTAATCTCTTCAATAACTAAATATTGACTAATTACCAATAGTCAAAATACTATATATCATTTTTATGCCTACATGGTGCTGACATAGCATTAATGTGGCATTGACATAATGTTAACGTGATGCTAACGTGCGAGGTGAAAATATTTTCATGACCATGTTATCATGCCATATCAATATTGTAATACCCTGTACTTGATGTGGTGACTAATAAAGCTTATTGGATGCCAATTGAGATTAATTATAATGTTTAAAAGTGATGAAAGATGAAAGGAACAGTTGAGATAAAATATTTCACACGCGAGAAAATATTAATAAAATAATAATATTTTATCGAGAAAATATTTACGAGATAAAAAATGATTCGGAAGTGAATTGAGGCATAATAAGGTATTTTGGGTACCAAGGAGACAAGAGGAAATTTTTAAAATAAAATAATATTAAAATATTAATATTTTATTCAATATTGAAATTTTTCATGAAAAAGGAATATATGGTCAATCTAAGTGGGGAAGAAGAAGAATGAGAAAAATTTTGGAGAAAAATGACGTTAATGGGGCTGCTCGTCTTTATTAAGTAAAGATAACGCGGGTAAATAAATATTTTAAATATTATGAGAACACCGAGTTGGAGTACAAACTTCATACTTTGTTTGTACATGTGTAAAAGAAGGTAATAGAAGGAAATTGGAGTTAAATGAGTGTTGGGAGAGCTAAATTAAAATGGAAAGAAACAAAAAGAGCAAAACAATAATTTTACATGAAGTTTGGTCAAAGCTTCCAAAGGAAGCTTTGACTCTGATTTTTTTCAGCCCAAAACCGTTCTTATCTCCTCCAACAAGGTTTTTTCCTCTTCTCCTCCATGCTCCACACCATTCTTGAAGCTTCCATGCCATTTTCTCTTTGTCCACCATGAAACCAAGTTTTCTTCATTTTTCCTTTCCATGTTTTCTTTTCCTTTCTTCTCCAAACTTATTGAGCACTAAATTTACAGCCTTTAACCCCAATTTTCAGCACATCTAAAACCTAGGAAGAGAAGAAAGAAAAAGAGAGAAAGGAAGAAAAAGCTTGGTTTTAGTGATTCAAGCAAGGAATGGTAAGAATTCTTGTTTTTGGCTTGAGTAGTTTTTGAAAATGAGTTAGTGACTTAGAGAAATGTCTTGTGGCAGAAAAGATTGGCTTGATTGGAGAAAAATTAGTAACATGTAAGTCAATAAATCCATGGGTACATGAAAGACTCAAAGTGAAAAAGGAAAACGGTAAGCTTAACACTATATTTTAAAGCCTACGGTTGGTTGAATATTGTGAAGAATTATGGTTGTTGAAATGATTTATTTGCCTAAGCTAGTTGAAAATTATTAAGATTGTATGGCATGTTGTTTGAAAGAAATGAAAAAGGAATATTGTGGATAGAGGATTGAGAAACAAAGTATTGAAAGTTAGATAGATAACGATGCATGTAAACTAGGAAATAATCGAGTGAAAGTGAGAATGATT
>NC_030855.1:3544096-3562606 GCF_000208745.1 Theobroma cacao | reverse complement strand
AGATAGGAGACAAAATAGAAAGTTTTTCGCTGCAGCGAGAATGAATTTCGCTGCAGCGAAATTGTTACCCAGAAACAGAAAGTTTTTCACTGCAGTGAGAACCAGTTCTGGTGAAAGGTCCTCAAACTCGAGAGTTTCTCGCTGCAGCGAAAACAGAGCAACAAGAGAAACATTTTTCCTCACTCAACAAAAAACCATCCTGCTAAACTAACAAAATCAATATAAAACTCATGAACATTCTCAAAGTACAATGTGTCAAATTTCACATATATGTCAACCATATATCACATTCATGAGCTTTCATTTTATAAATCTAGATATGCATAATTACATAGACAAACATCGATATCATCATAATCACTCCCGGCTCATGTACATCCCCCCACATTGTGCACATAGCAGGCACCATCATGTGCATCCCCCCACATCGTGCACACGGGCACTATCATCATCTATCTCTCATGCCACCACCATCACGGGCATGTGCATTCTCCACCTCGTGCACACACACGGTTACAGTCATTATATACAATATCATTCATCATGCACAACACACACACACACACAGACACATATATATATATATATATATATATATATATATATATATATATATATATATATATATATATATATATGCACTGTCATAAATGGTACCATTGTGTGACAAATGTAACCATGCATGAGCTGGGTGAGATGTGCTGTCTAGCTATGTGCACGGTGTGGTGGGATGCACATGAGCTGGGTGAGGTGTGGTGTCTGACTATGTGCACGATGTGGTGGGATGCACATGAGCTGGGTGAGATAAAATGTTTTCTGGAAATTTCCTCTTTTTTCGATTTCATGATAAAAATGGTTCCTTCATCATGAAATGATTTAATAACCAAGGGTTTAATGGAGGGATTTTAATAAGAACTTGAACTTAGTTGCATTGTTTTCAAAATGTGCATCATGATTTCTAAACCTTCCTTAAAGTTGTTTGTTCCCTTCCTATGTTCACTCACTGAGTTTGTACTCACGTTTTTAAAATTCATGTTTTAGGTTTCCTGAGTTAAAGGTGATTGGATCCTAGGACAATGTGCTCCTCCCTATACATTGCTCGGTAGGTTTAACGTGACACTAAGTGTTATCAATCGTGCCCAGAGTCACTCCGCTGACGGTTAAGGTCTAATTATGTGTATACGAATATTTAATATGAAACATTAAGAATCATTTGTTAATCTATTTATGAATATATTGGTGGATGATGCCGTTATGAATGTATGATTGGGTTTTAGGAATTGTTTTTAAAGAAACAGTATTTGAACATTTCGAGCTTTGGATTCTAAAAGAATATGATTAATATATAAGATCAATTAAGTAAGCTTGCTTGGGCTTAGTGGGCTGAGCCCATTTGGCCTTTGCGCCAGTCATGGCCCGAAAATTGGGCTGTGACAAATATGTCATGTCATAATTTATTATGACATGTTAATGTCAAGTGACATAGAATGACAAGTGTTATTTTGGTTAACAATAGTGAGCCAACCATTAGTTATAAAAACTTATTTGATTCAAAATAAAAATACAAGAGTTTGATTAAACGAATTAAAAGAATAAAGATTTATTTGAATTTTTAAAATACTTTAGAGATTTTTTAAGTAGTATGAATAGAATTTTTATTTAATTAAAAAGAAAGAAAATGATTATTCATTCCTAATTTAATTAAAAAAAATAGGATTATTATTCTATACATGGACACGACAGATCACAAATAATTTTAGATATATAATTGTCAAATATTTTTGTAATTATTAGTTAATTTTTAATTTTTTTATAAATATATTCTAATAGGACAAATTTCAACCTTTTAGCCTCCCCGGTGAAGTTAAAACTCTATGATGCAAATAAAAGAGAATTTTTTAAGACACTATATTGGCTAGTATAGAATTGCTTTACCTGCATTTTATAAAGTTATTGTTATTGGACTTTAGGTTAAGTCATTGGGCTGCCAATAAAGACTTATATTTGCTGAAAACAGCTTTCACCTCTACAACCGGCTTATTCCTTGGTCAATGGATGGCGTATGTGTCTATTGCTTTTAGCCTTTGGGCTTTGGCCTTCGACTTAAGCTTGTCTAAATCCGACACGAGTTTTTCTTTTATTTTGACAAATGAAGATTTGAACTCAAAATATATTAAATTAAATGTTCAGATCTTAATCATGATTTGACTTAGTGATAATCCAATGATCACTAATTTAATACGATATGTCATAGTAGATTGTAGATGCTTTTTTTTTAGGTTGAATTTGAACTAATACGAATATGTACGGCCTTACTACGGACAAACAATTAAGCTTACTCTAAATAATCTATAATTCGAATCGACTTAAATATGAAATAATCTGAAATTGAACAACTTGAAAAACTTATCCGAAACAATAGGTACTTAAATTGACTTTACTTTAAAAGTCAATAAGTTAACATGAAATGATTCGATCCTAAATTACTTGAATCTGAGTAATTTTAATGTCAATCTGGATAGATATGAATTTGAATTGACCTGAACTCGAGATGATCTGAATCCAAAATGACCCATACTCAAAATGACTCGGATTCTCTTTGCCTCATGATGAATCGACCAAACCCTACTCAGCTCACTCAATTGCCTTCTTTAATGTAAATAATTGTATGAGAGTTTAATTGATTGCAATAAAAGAATTAGGCTCATGACAAATTTAATAGATCTGTCATTGTACCTTATAACATATATATATATATATATTATTTACACCCAATTAAACTTTTTTATGTGCATAAAATCGTTGATGTTGTTAACTCCCTTTGTCAACTAAGATGGAAATGCCACGTTGCTTTGATGACGTGGTTTATATTTCATCAAATAGTTAAAATATATTGAAAATGAAAAGGCAAAGAGAAATAAAAAGTAATAAAGAAATGTTCTTAAATTTCAATGTCAACATGTTACATGAACAATTTTCATATGTCATCGTTGTCATGTGGCAAAAAGGTTCATGTCGGCATTTAGCTAATGGAGGTTACCATTTTTCATCCACATGAGCGCTTCATTAGGTATAACTTAGAGAGGGTAAAGCTGATCCGAACCTTAAAAAGCTTGCTTGACTTGCCCAAACTTGAACTTGATCCAGTTAGATTTGATTTGATTAGAAAAAGTCAATGACTCGAATCAGGTATAACTTGAAATCTAAATGATTTAAATTCGAATTGACTTAAATTTGAAGTGACCCAAAATTAAACAACTAATCTTAGATATCTCAAACTTTCTTTTTTAAAGGCTGGTATTCATTCATCATAAATATCGTCAGTATTCATTCATGATATGAACCTGAATAACTTGAATATTAAACTTGAACGACCAAAATTTGAAATGACCTAAACCTTAGCTGATTTAAACTAAATATGAAATTTCGTTCAACATGAGATAAATCAATCGAAGTAACTCAACTTGTCCCCAGTTACTCTTCTTATTATAATAATTGCACGAGGTTCAAAAAATTGTAATAAAAGAACATAGTTTAAATGATAGAATCAATTAAGTTAAGAAGATTTTTTTTCATATTTAAGTCAATATAAATTTTGAATTTTAAATATGTACGTAGCCATATTAGTTTTCTTTTGTCTTTGATATATAAAAATTTGAACTAAATGAGAAAAGTCTTTTACTATCCCACACAAACATATCTTCCAATTCAATTATAGTATTAGGTTTGATACCAAGTCAAGCACCCTCCAAAATATTCTCCTATCTGTTTTGCTCCACATTTCCATGCACGTCCCCCCTAGCATCGAACTCCGTCTCTAGTTACAATTCTTCAATGATTTAATTCCACACGTGATTCCCATTTTGCGTTCATATCAACTATAATTTTATAATTATTGAACTTCAGACGTGTATTGTGTCCTAATCCATTTGAATTCTAAATAGAGTCACATGGATTTCACACCCATGAATACTTTAACATGAATTATAAGTGAAGTAAATCCCAATTTTCTCAATGATTTCTATCACAACCAAGGACGAAATGCCACGTCAGAGTTTGAAGACAGATGGCGAAGTGTGATTGGAGAGTGAGGACTAGGTATGAGAGAGTAGAAAGTGAGTGTTCTAACCGAATGACTTGGGCAGCGTAGACCAAGAGAGTCCCGCTCCTTCGTTCATTTTGGTCGTGTTTAGAGTTGAATGTACCCCAAATACACTAACCAAAACTTGTTATTTTAGGAGGGAATAATTTGTATATATATATATATTTACTTACAAACTCTCACTTCAGCTGTTCATTTTGTGAGTATTTACCAATAAACAACCAAAGTAAAATTGAATACTAAAGAAAACAAGAAAGCAATCCATTTCCAAGACAAAAGCTATATAACAAGTCCAAAAGTTTTGAAAAGAGTAGCAACGTGCAACGAAGAAGAAAAGGAGAGAAAGATGGTGGACAAGGAGAACAGCTTGCAGGAAATCAAGAGCGAGAACGTCGACCTTGTAAGCATGTTACCTTTGTTTATTTGTTTAGGTTTTAGCATTTGGGGTATACTGACATAATATGTTCCATAAAGTTGGAATTGCATGTTTAAGTTTATGATTTGCTTTTCCCATTTTGCCTCCTTTTCTTTCAGGTGAATCTTTCCTGAGCACACACACACACACACACACACACACACATATATATATTCTGTACTATACTGTGAATTATGTAACACCAGATTCAATTTTGTTTTTCATGGCTTCTGAGTTTTCATTTTGTGCTACTTACTATTAACTGTTGATTGTCTTTAGTACTACTGCTCATTGCATGCATGTCAGCATATTATTTATTTAATGATTGAGTTTGTAGTTTGAAAGGAAGCATTTTCTTTCTGTTTTTTTTTTCTTTTAAAAAAATTTAACTATTGAAAATTAATATTGGGTATATGCATCTTTAAGGGGTGTTTGATTGTTAATTAATAGAAACGGTATTTTGTGTGTGGTTGTAGGAGCGGATTCCCATTGAAGAAGTGTTTGAGCAGTTGAAATGCACAAAGGAGGGCTTGACAAGCGAAGAAGGGCACAAGAGGCTGCAGATCTTTGGTCCAAACAAACTGGAAGAGAAGAAAGTAAATAATGCTAATCTTAGGCCTTGTCTTTCCCCATTTTGATTCTCTCATTTAATGAGGACAGAAACTGATTATTGTTGAGCAAATTTTTAACAGGAAAGCAAGTTTCTAAAGTTCTTGGGTTTTATGTGGAATCCTCTCTCTTGGGTCATGGAGATTGCTGCAATTATGGCTATTTGTTTGGCAAACGGAGGAGTATTAATCGCTATCTATCTATCTATCTATATATCTATCCTTGCAATTGTTTCCAGTTAGATAAACAATCTTTAACTCAACGAAAAAAATGCAGGGCAAACCCCCAGATTGGCAGGATTTCCTTGGAATAGTGGTGTTGCTTCTTATAAACTCCACCATTAGCTTCATCGAAGAAAACAATGCAGGCAATGCTGCAGCAGCACTTATGGCTGGGCTTGCTCCAAAAACCAAGGTGCTTAAGAATATCAATAATTGGCTAACGCAACACAAGCATGCTGTATATATATATATTGAAAGATTAATATTACAATTGCACCTATGATAGTTGCACTGATGTCTCCTTGCATGTATGAATGATTAAAGGTCCTAAGAGATGGAAAGTGGTGCGAGCAAGAAGCTGCAATCTTGGTACCGGGAGATATCATCAGCATCAAGTTAGGAGATATCATCCCAGCAGATGCACGTCTCCTTGAAGGTGATCCACTCAAGATTGATCAGTCTGCCCTAACTGGTGAGTCTTTGCCAGTAAGCAAGAACTCGGGGGATGAGGTATTTTCTGGTTCTACTGTCAAGCAAGGTGAGATTGAGGCCGTTGTTATTGCCACTGGCGTACACACCTTCTTTGGAAAAGCTGCTCACCTTGTTGATAGCACCAATAACGCAGGGCACTTTCAGAAGGTAATGTGGCAAGCTAAATTTAAATAATTTGTGGCAAAGGAAGAAATATCATAACTATATAACTGCATTAGGAGATCCTATATCGATATTGTTAAGTTTGAAATTACAGCTGTTCTTCACTTTGTATCTGATGTACACTGGATGGTGATTGTTTGATCAGGTGCTGACAGCAATTGGAAACTTCTGCATATGCTCAATTGCAATAGGAATGGTTATTGAGATACTGGTGATGTATCCAATCCAGCGTCGCAGGTACAGAGATGGAATTGATAATCTGTTGGTGCTTCTCATCGGAGGGATTCCAATTGCCATGCCAACAGTTTTATCCGTGACAATGGCCATTGGATCTCACCGGCTTTCGCAACAAGGAGCTATCACTAAGAGAATGACAGCTATTGAGGAAATGGCTGGAATGGATGTACTCTGTAGTGACAAGACTGGAACACTTACTCTCAACAAGCTTACTGTAGACAAGAGCATGATTGAGGTTGGTCTTTAAATTAAAGACATAAATAAATAGAGAATAGGGATATTTTAATGATTTAGGATTCAAAAGCAGTAATTAAACATAATATACTTTAAAATATGGGAGCCAATCAAAGAAATCATATAGTCGTTGGGAAACATAAATCATTGACCATGAAAGTGAAATTTCAGGTGTTCATAAAGGATGTTGACAAGGACATGCTTCTATTACTTGCTGCTAGGGCCTCTAGGGTTGAGAATCAAGATGCTATTGATGCCTGCGTTGTTGGAATGCTTGGCGACCCCAAGGAGGTAAATCATTCTTTGCTTGCATATGTCAACCCCTTCCATATTTTTGTTGACTCCTTTCACTTTAGGAGCTACAAAGCTTTCTGATCATGGCAACTACTTGCCTCAGAGAGCCTGTTTGTTATATTTGATCATTCTGGCCTATATCTCATATTAATGAAATGCAATAAACATCACTTTTTATTTGGTTTTACAGGCTAGAGCAGATATCACAGAGGTGCATTTCTTTCCCTTTAACCCAGTCGACAAGCGTACAGCCATGACATACATTGACTCTGATGGCAGTTGGCATAGAGTTAGCAAAGGTGCACCAGAGCAGGTAAAGGATCAGCAGGATCTTATGCCCAAGTTTTTTTCTTATATTCATAGTTTTTTCTGCTTCTTATTTTTACCTGACATCTCTACCAGATTATTTCCCTCTGCAACCTTCGAGAAGATGTGAAGAAGAAAGCACATGATATCATTGATAAGTTTGCTGACCGTGGACTACGTTCTCTTGGTGTGGCTAGACAAGTGAGTTTGTATGCTATTTTCTTCATAACTATTTCATTTAAGAAAAAATGAGAAGAAAAGCTTATTGTCGAATAAACTTTTTGATTTTGTAGACTGTGCCAGAGAAAAGTAAAGAGAGCTCAGGAGATCCCTGGGAATTTGTGGGTCTTATGCCTCTCTTCGATCCTCCAAGACATGATAGTGCAGAGACAATTCGTCGTGCACTCCATCTTGGTGTCAATGTCAAGATGATAACTGGTGATCAGCTAGCTATTGGTAAGGAAACTGGTAGGAGGCTTGGCATGGGAACCAACATGTATCCATCATCAGCTCTCCTTGGCCAAAATAAAGATGAGACAATTGATGCAATCGGTGTTGATGAGCTTATTGAGAAGGCTGATGGCTTTGCAGGAGTTTTCCCAGGTAATTGAGTTGACAAGCTTTTTGTTCCTGAAATTATGGTATCTTCTTTTTATTACTTGAGCTTCAGTGTGCCTGATTCTTAAGTTTCTTGTTATCCCTAAGGAAAATTGGTAAATAGTTCCTTCTTAGGATGTACACTCCCATGAAACATTTTATTGGCTTGTCACATCTTGATTTATTTCGATTTTCACTAGTGTGGTAAGCAAGACCACATGATAATTAATTTCTTCAAATGGGATTTCATTTTGGTGCTACCTTGATAGTTGTTTCATATAGCTAGTGTGCTAAAAAAACCAGTCATTATTGTCCTAACTAATGAATACCATTCAGAGCACAAATATGAGATTGTGAAGAGGCTACAACAAAGGAACCATATTTGTGGCATGACTGGAGATGGTGTGAATGATGCCCCAGCTCTTAAGAAGGCAGACATAGGAATTGCAGTTGCTGATGCAACTGATGCAGCTCGGAGTGCATCAGATATAGTCTTAACAGAGCCAGGGCTAAGTGTGATTGTGTGTGCTGTTTTGACAAGCAGAGCAATTTTCCAGAGAATGAAAAACTATACCATCTATGCTGTCTCTATTACTATCCGCATCGTTTTCGGTTTCATGCTCCTTGCTCTTATTTGGAAGTTTGATTTCTCACCTTTCATGGTTTTGATCATTGCCATTCTCAATGATGGAACAATTATGACCATTTCCAAGGACAGGGTTAAGCCATCTCCCATGCCTGACTCATGGAAGCTCAAGGAGATTTTTGCCACTGGCATTGTCCTTGGCGCCTACCTTGCTTGCATGACTGTGGTTTTCTTTTGGGCTGCTCAAGAGTCCGACTTCTTTTCTGTAAGAAAAAACTCTTTAGATTCTCCTTAAAACCATTTAAAGTATCAGCTAAAGGTTGATAACAATTGCAGGATAAGTTCGGGGTAAGATCCATTAGGAACAGTCATGAGGAACTTACAGCCGCCGTCTACCTTCAAGTGAGCATTGTGAGTCAGGCACTCATCTTTGTCACTCGCTCTCGGAGCTGGTCTTTCATTGAACGCCCTGGTCTCCTGCTCGTCACTGCCTTCATTATAGCACAACTGGTGAGTTCTATAAAATTTCAGTCCCAACTGCTTGACATCATTACAGAATTTATTTTACAACAACTGACCGGTATATTTCTGCGGTTGAACTTTTTGAGGTGGCTACCATACTTGCTGTTTATGCAAACTGGGGGTTTGCAAGAATGAAAGGCATTGGATGGGGTTGGGCTGGTGTTATTTGGATCTACAGTATAGTTTTCTACATCCCACTTGATATTCTCAAGTTCTTTATCCGATATTCTTTAAGTGGAAAGGCCTGGGATAATCTGCTTCAGAATAAGGTATGTAAATCATTTTCTTGGTGAAAACGGAGAATGAGTGCTGTTCCTTCTTGATAAGTTTTCCACTATATTAACTCTCCCTCTCATGATGCACTTTATATGTAGACTGCTTTCACAACAAAGAAGGATTATGGAAGGGAAGAGAGGGAGGCAAAGTGGGCCACAGCTCAACGCACCCTTCATGGCTTGCAGACTTCCGGATCAGTAGATATCTTAAATGACAAGAACAGCCACGAAGAGTTGTCAGAGATCGCTGAACAAGCCAAGAAACGTGCTGAAGTTGCAAGGTAATGGTCACTAGTGATTATGATTTTTTGTTTTACTAGCTTGTTCTATTCTTGGAACAGTCTTAACATCATTTATGTCTACATCTTACTTACTAGGTTGAGGGAGTTTCATACACTCAAGGGGCATGTTGAATCAGTTGTGAAACTCAAAGGACTTGACATCGATACCATCCAACAACACTACACTGTATGAGAAAGACGGGACTTGACCATGAGAAATTAGCAGACATCCAAAGTTTTCTCTTTATTGATTGGTTCTGTAATAGCAAAATGTAATGTTTAGCATGGCTTTTCCTACTAATTAAGTTACCAATGGGTTTAACCAATTGGAATTTCATACAGCAGAAGCTTGTTCTTGTCAGCAATCAATCTAATTAAGAAAAATCAGTTCTTCCATTTCTTCCAAATGATAGAAGGAATGTTCATTAATTCCAATTAGTTTTTGTTCCTTCTGACACCCCCTTAAGTTTTGATAATTTTCCAGTACTTTTATTTCTTTGTATTTTCTTTTTTGTTGTCAATTATGAGCACTATTAAAATTAGCAAATTAACAGTACATAATACCATTTGCGAAGGAATAATAAAAGGTTATACAATTTGAGCTTAAGACACAAATGTAAGCAAGCAAGACCCCCCGATGAATCCTTGGATAAATGAAAAACAAAATGCAATCTGCAAACTGTGTCAATTTGATAGACACATTTCAAGGAAATTTAACAAGCTTATCAAATTGAAAAAAATGTGCATCTTGATTATCTTGCATGAAGTACAGTCCTACTATTACTTTAACAAGCTCAATCAATATCCATGAGGTGAGGCCCTGAATAATGCATTGAACATAAGACAGTGGTCTTTGATTTTTGTTAGTTCACTTACAGGAACAAGATTAAAATTGAATCAAGGCACACAGGGNCAAGGCACACATAAAATATTATTCAAAGCCAATGAGGGAGTCAAATTGATTGTGCCTACATGTGTAACAAAAGCCTTGGCATTATTAGGCATTTGATCAAACATATTATGCACTAGTCTTAGTGAAATAAAGTAGTTTATGAAATAGTCTACATGATCAGAAGCACCAGCGTCCACTATCTAGGTATCATGCTTGACCATGATAGAATCCAAGTGTTGTGACTTAATTAGAGGAATATGGCATAATATTTGTAAAAGCTCATGAACTATTAAAAAAAATCCATTATTCTATTGCGTTTAATCAAGTCTCTATAGTTTTATTTTGAGTCAAATAAGTCCTTATGATTAATGTTTGACTAAATATCATTAATCAAAATGTCACTTGTCATTTTTACCCATTTGGTGTTGATGTGAAAGGTAAAAATGTCATATGACCACGTTATTATTAATTATGACATGTTAGTATGCTGCGTCAATGTCACATGGCATAGATCGACAAGTAACATTTTGACTAAGTTAATCATTAGTCATAAGGGCTTATTAGGTTCAAAATAAAAGTATAAAGACTTGATTGAACACAATAAACAACTAAGAGCTTATTTGAGTTTTCTTAAAAGTTTATGGCCTTTTTTAGATTTATGCCAAGGAATATTATGTACACTAAAATAGGTAGGATTAGAAATTATACCTATTAAGGATGAATTGACTAGTTAAAAAAGCCTTGTTTGTTAACTATTTGATGAATGGACACAGCTTCATTGTCTGAATCATGTTCATCGATGAGAGCCATTAACTTATAGATGATTGCTTATGAGTGAAAATTGTGACATGGAATTGGCAATTGATTCTTCTCCTTGATCTAACTGAGTAAGATTAATGATACTATTAACAAAAAAAACCCTTTCTTTTGACTGATCTTATTCTTGGTGAACTTAAAATCATCGAGAAAACTAATAAGCCTATAACATTTTTCCTTTAAATGATCTTTCTTGCCATAGTGAGTGCAAATCAACTCATGCTTGCCCTTTCTTTTCCTTCATTAATTGTTATCATAGTAGATGACTCAATTATGGGTTGTGATTCCAAGTGTAGATTCCTTTGTGATTTTTCTCTCAAGACTAGATTGTAACCCTTATCTAGTGTTGAGAGGGTTTTCAAATCACAATATGAGATCTTAATGCATAATATGTTTCATTCAATCCGTTCAAATACTAGAAGACATTGCCTTTTTTACACTAGTCTATATGGTTTTCGAAGCAATTTTGATTGTAATTACCACATTTGTAATGGGGCAATTGTTGGTAGTTTCTCAGTTCTTCCCATAAATCATTTAATTTAGTAAAGTTAGAGTCCACCCACCTTGTCCTTTGAGTGACATTATAGAGAGAAAATTAAAGATTACAAATCTAAGCATTATTAGGTTGAGAAAACCTTCTTTTAAGTGTGTCTTATATCTGTGAGGCAAAGTTCATGTAAAACACTATCGAGATAATTAGTGGAGTGATCAATTCTAGTAACCATGCCACAATCAAGTTGTTACATTGAGTCCAAGGAATGTGCAATTCATCTGAAACCTTAGGTTTTGGAATTACACAGTATTCAATAAGCCTTGGTTTGTTTTGGATGAAGAGGGTTAAGATGAAGGATCTTCTACGTGATGCATAATTGCTCAAGGTGAGCCTAAGGTAGACAATTACTGATCCGTGATGATCAAAATGATGTCAAAAGAATGACGAATGGGGATTATCAAGAGGAAAAACAATTGATCTTGAATTTGAAGAATTTGCCATTAAATTGAGAATGAGAACAAATGAAATCAATTTTAAGGAGGAATCATCGAGTTTGAAAAGAAATTTGGAAGAAAATTGGAAAAAAAAATTGTAGTAGAAATCCTAACCCACTTTGATATCATATTAGTTTTATGAGAGAGGATCAACTCTAGAAGAGGAATGGAGGATTATTTTCATTACTTAGTATAACTATTGGAATAAGCCCTGCAACCAATTGAGATTGCTTAAGGCTTAGTTTCAAATATGCAATTATATCATTCACATTGAATGATTAAAGGTGTCAATTCATCAATAAGACATCAATTATAAAGGTTACAAGTCTATTGGATGAAGTTTATGAGATTAATATGCCTTGCAAGGGAATTGTAATGGGTTACAATTATGAGATATCTATGCATCAAAGCATAATCTCTAAATGTTCATGGTCGATGTATCATTGAGACTGGACATTAATAATGCTTAGAAACTGGTGCATTCTATGTTCTTTACTTGGAAAGTAAGTAACTAATTTCATAAGTTGAAGTATAGAGATACATGGAACCAGAATGTAAGTGCTTGTTTCATGAACAAGTTCACTGAACATGACCTGAAATGAGAAATGCATTTGGTATCTCACTTTAGTGTCTATGTAAATATTTCTAATGTGTTAGTTGTGTAAATATTTCTTAGACTTGAAATACTAAATTGTCTTATATGTGGAGTGTAAATACTCCTTAGATTTGATCATATCCCTATAGGTCTTACCAAGGATGCCAAAACAGGATATAATTGGTTGTAGCATTAAACATGTGAAGGCAAATGAGTGGTCAAGAAAATAATTATCATCCCAAGTGATTTAAGGAACATATCCTAATAGTTCTTGGTTGGTATTAACTTGTTGAAGTCCTTGGCTAAGGCGACTTGGAGATTATGAAAAAAGTTTCATAAGTCTCTATAAAGCTAATGATCTAAATTCAAGAACGAATATGGAGATTAATAAGAGAGACATTGTACCATGTTTTTATCATTTTCAGGATATATGATGAGAGAATGAATTACATTGATAGACTGTATACTAAAAGATTGTCAAAAAACTATTTGACTTTCTTATCAATTTGGTGGCCATGATGTATTGTTAGATACCAATCTTGATCTACAGAATTGATTTACTTAATTAATAAAGATTATAATTCAATTCTATTGCCGATATGTTAGGAATCTAATGGGTCACATATAATAAGTTGCATTGTCAATTAAATTGGGAGTGTGATGATTTATGTTGGAATTAAATCATATATTAAGATTTTAACCTCTAAGGACTTAATTAAAATAATTTAATTAAGTGTAAGATCAATATTATAATTAGTTATAATATTAAAGCCTTAATTGCAAACAAACAAAGTGAATCAAATTTGATTTTTAATTTACAATGACTTAATTAAAAATGTTTAATTAAGTGTTGTCTAATATTGTAAATGATTATAATATTAAGGCCTTATTTGCAATTTAAGAAGTTAATTAACCTAGATATAAATATAATTTTTTAGCTACTTTTCACAAGAGAAAAATAGAAAACCCTAGCCACACCCTCTATTGAGTAATTTTGGAAAAATAGTTTTCCAACTTTGTGATTCGGCTAAGAGGAGTGTGATTGTGTGGAGAGGACAAGTGGTTGTCCACTTGCCTAAATTCCTAGATATAAGTTCCCATAAAACCACACAACAATGGCTACACCAATACTATCAGCAGTTGATAAATGTCATGATTTTGGCATTGAGACTTGCCTAAATTGCATTCTTAATTGGTGCAATTAAAATTACAAATTCGTTATCTAAATATTTATGAAAGGTTCCATAAAAGGGATAATTTTGACATAAGGGAATAAGAAATATGATTCCTAAAACCATGGCTATCAAAATTAAGATAATTAGCATCCATAAACTAAGAAATTTGATTCTTAAAATTATGACACTCAAAATTATTCATTGGCTGATTATAAATTATTGAAATAGTTTCATAAAGATAATAAACTTTGACATGATGGATTAGGGAATTTGATTCCTTAATTTAAGGATGTTAGAAAATATATTTGTAAACACCATAAATTAAGGAATTTGATTCCTAAAATTATGGAAGTCAAAACAAATAAAAACAAGTCTTTTATCATGAATAAATTTCCTTTAATTGTGGAAGGAAATTTGAATAAGACGTTATGACTATTAAAGATTATCTTTTCTTAGATTTTGATCTAAATAACCTAATAAGATTAGGTAAGACATGCAATCTTTAATTAGATTCGATTAGTAAAATTAGTTACCTAAAATGTTTTGGAAAAAAATTAAAATTAAAAAAAATTATTTTAACTTGTAAGATTAATTAAAATTATTGTTATCTTAGATCTTAATTACCTAATGAGATTAGGTTATAGAAGATATACTGTTTTAATTAAATTGATTACTTAAAGTGTTTAAAAATATAAATTAAAAATGTTTTAATTTGCAATGGAAATTTGATTCTGATCCTAATAAGATTAGGAATGGATAAGTTGCTAATTTTGGTAGCAATACTTTCCATATATATATATATATGTATAGAATTAATTGGTTACTCGAAAATTTGAAATTGGCAAATTCCAATGTTGAAAAATTGCTAATCTCAAATACCTTACATAATTAACAATTTGAATTAGATATATCTTTAAATTTTATTCATATTGATGAATGTATATGCATGATTATGGACTTAGACTCAATATCATTGTGTTATGGTTGGATGTAAAGTCTTGGTATTTTTTAAAGAGGGTCTGCATGTCTTGCTTTAACTCTTTATCTTGATTTGTAAAATTCTTTCTTCATCTTAGTCCCCTCGAATGTAACTTAAAGGTTTCTACTTTCATATGTAATTAGAATTAGGATAGATTAAGAATTAATTTTTGTAAAATCAAAGATGAAGAACCAAGGAGACAAAGAGGACAAGGAGATTACAAGCAGACTTTAAAGATGTTGTATGTAATCTCCTAGGTTTGACCAAGCTAATTTCCTTTGATGACTCAAGGAAATTGTATAGTTAAAGTCAATAATCATCCAAAGTTGTTTGCATGTGACAGATTTATTTTATGCGATTTAATGAATGCTATGCAATGCAAAGTAGTATGCATGCAATAGATTTATTTTATGCGATTTAATAAATGCTATGCATGCAAAGATGAGATTTTAATAAAATAAAAGGATAAAATCCCTCGTGAAAATATTGAGTCACACGTCACGCATGATTAAGTTGCCTTCTACCACATAGCAAGATAATCTAGCTGCTCTTTTAATTAGAGGCTTGTTAAGAAAATTCAAGGCCAAACTTTTATATGAGTATGTGTGAGCTAGTGGTGGGTCCTACTTAACTAGTTTCATAAAATCTATATGCATGAAAACTTGATTATTAAGAAGCTAGAGGCAATGGTTAAGTGAAACATGTATGATATGTTTAGGCAATGTGTTGCCATTTATTAATCTAGGAGTTGTATAAAGATACAATTGGTAAGCATAGTTACCTACCTAATCCACCTATCATGGTTTGTTGAGAAAACTCAAAGCCATGACTAAAATGGATGAGGTCCTAACCCACTAGAAAGATCTTAGTAGAGACGTTTTGAAATGACTTTGAAGGTTGTAATTTTACATATAAAATAGTGGGAGAACTATTTAAAATCTTAAAACCTTGTTTTAAATAGTTTTTTGCATGTTGTTTACCAATTGCTTTATTTTATTCAAGTATATTTATATACATTGCCAATGACTAATAATTTGTCACTACAGAGCATCCTGAATGCAAATAAACTCATTGGCCCAAACTTCTTGGATTGGTTTCAGAACCTTAAGATCATTTTGAAATAAGAGAAGAAATCATATATCCTTGACACTCTTACTCTACCAGTCCTTGCTGATGATGCTAGTTCTGAGGATTGGGAAACATATTAATGTCATAAGGATGATGATGATCAGGCAACATGTGTGATGCTGGCCAGCATGATTCCTAAGCTTCAAAAAGAGCACGAGCACATGGATGTCCAATCCATGATCTTTCACTTTAGAGAATTATTCAATAGAAAAGGGCGTACTAAGGGATATGATATCTTTAAAGAATTGTTTTGGTGTAAGATGACAGAAAATAGTTTTGTCAAACCCCATGTGCTAAAAATGATTGGACTCATTGAGAGGCTTGGACAATTGGGATTGACGATGGACCATGTGCTAAGTATTGACTTAATTATTCAATCTCTTCTTGACAGCTTAAGTCAATTGTATTGAACTTTCTTGTGAACCGTTTGGAAACTACTCTTCCTGAACTTCTAAACATGCTAAACACGGTAGAGAAATTCATTAGGAAGGATAATGGAGCTTTACTCCTTGTTTCTTCTTCAAGGGCTTAAAAGAAGCCAAAGAAGAATAAAGCCCAAAAAGGGAAGAAGGTAGAGTTCTAAAAGAAAAAGCCACTGAAGCCTAAGGAAAATGTTAAAAAGGATAAGGGGATTTACCATCACTATGGCAAACCAAGACATTAGAAAAGGACTAACGAGGAGTACTTAGCTACTGTGAGCTAGAAAAAGAAGCTTATTGAAGTTTCTAATTCAAGTACTATTTGCTAAATAACTTAACTTTATATTTTAAAGGTATATGATATCTTAAAATTGGTTTTCATGTGTATGACAAATTGCATGAACCAAAGACAAATATGAGTAAGATCTTAGTTGAGGAGGTGACCTTATGGATGAACTACATAGAGCGTTAGATGCCACATTAGGCAGTTACATTTCTATTTATTTTGATATGTTGGATAACTTATTGGAATGTTTTTGAAACATCATTTTGTTATTGCCATATAGATGGCTAGTGAAACATTTATGTTTGACATTTGATGTGGAAAACTTATATGTTTCATGGTTAAATAATTATTTGGAATAATTATATCAGTTTAATTATCCACATTTCATATTTATCTTTGCAATTATTGTCACGACCCAGAACCACCTTCGAGTCCGTGACAACCGCCGCGATGTCCCGATAGGCACTCATCTTCCGAGTACCCTATCGAGACCTTACAAGGCTCTTGTATTAGTTCCTCACCTACCCTGTGATTTACTGTTACAAAAATCATGTTTTAAAACAATACAGATCATTTTTTTTGTCCAAAAACAATAAAATTTTAATTTCTGCCTCATAGGGGTGTTTTTGTCATTTTCGTCAAAAAATTCGAGACAAGTTAAAAATGTAATAATTAGGTGAAAAACGCATATTTCATACTTAGAAATAAGTTTTGATATCTAAAACGTTCATTTAAAAGCAAATTGTTGACAATTAGTACTATTCAAAAATAATAAATAAAATATTCTATTTTCTCATAAAATAAATTTTTATAGAAATATTCGTAAATAATTTTTTCGCACATGAAAGTAAAGTAAAAATTGTATGAATAGAAATACAAAAAACCAAAATATAAGATTTGATCTGCAATGACACGTGGGCCCCAATTGACCAAGAGGATGTAAGACTGTGAACTCTTACTTTCTATAATGCAATTCCGAGCTTAGTTCTCGTCTTACTCGACTATCTACAAACTGTCCTGAGCCTGAAAAATATATAGGAAGAAGGGGTAAGATTTTGTAATCTTAGTGAGTAAACAGATACCATCTAAAGTATCTAAAACCGAGTAAATGGAGACAATAAAATATCCCATCCCAATATGCATTTCATAACTTAGAAATTTATTCCATCCCATGAAAACAATTATAATTCAATTAAAATGATTTTCAAGGCTTATGTTTCTCATAAAATTTGGCTCATGCTTAAAATCATCCTCGGAGATACTTGATCGTCATCAAAGCATCCACTCGAGTCCGCCAAGGCTGTTAAAACGACTTATTCATATAAAATAACTGTCCTTTGGCGTTGGCTAAATCTCACTTTCACGTGGTGGTAAAGCGTGAAGTAGACTCAAACCCCTCCACAAGAGTTACCCTACGCGCCTCTCTCACAGATGTAAAATAAATTAGTCGGGTTTACCGAGCCCCTCTAATAGGATGGTCCACGGAAACCCACCACTGCAGTGTAGGTCAGCCCCACCATAATCATAAAATAGTTTAACAGCATAGCAAGGTAATTTTTTTATAATAACTAATTTGCACGGCAAACCACAGTTCATGTAATTTCAATACAATAAACCAGCCAAGCATGCTCACACTATCATAAGCCATTTGAATTAAAAATACAATTCATACTTAACAACCACAGTCTCCATGTACTCTATTTAAAAAAAATAACATTCATCATTAATTTCAAACAATTTATAAAACCATTTTATAAAAACACATTTATTTATAAAACACGAAATTTATCCTTTTTAAATCCATTTTTCATAAAATTTATAAAATTTCATAAAAACTACCTTAGATAAATTAAATGATAATAAGTTTACTCACAGTATTAGGAGTAGAAATACTCCTATC
>NC_030855.1:3503640-3543286 GCF_000208745.1 Theobroma cacao | reverse complement strand
ATTAGTTTAATGAAATAATATTATTTTATTCATATTTTGAATATTTTATTAATTTATTTTTTTTTCTAGCCATCCACTTGTCCTACTTTTTCCACCATGCATTCCCTTTGACTTATCCAAGTCTTAAGTGAAATTTTCAGATTTTTTCAAAGTTTTGGTGGAGCAAAATTTTCAAAATTACACTTTTGTCCCAGAACTTTTCAAAAATTACATTTTTACCCCAAAAATTGAAAATTTGCCATAATGCATAATTTTCACTCCTCATACTCATTTCACTCTCCAAATAATTAAATTTGATCAAAATCCTTTCAAAAATTAAATTTTCTATTTCGGGTGGTAAAATTACCATTTTGCCCCTATACTCTAAAAATACCGAAAACTCATATTTTTCACTGCTAAATCTTCCAATTGTACTTCAATACTCATGTCATACTCAAACATGTCAAATGGGGCTAAGAAAATCTTTTCTAAAAATTTTCATTTTGTCCTCAAATTGTAAAATGACCATTTTGCCCTTAACCGGTCAATTTTCCAGATTGACTCCAAATTACCATTTTGAATCATCCCTAGACTGTGAAATTCTCAATTTCTTCTTTAAGATCTCGATTTTATCTTGTTTGATGTTTAATCGACTTAACTGTACTTCTAGGGGCAATATCGTCTTTTGTCAATTTCTCGGGTTTTCTCAATATATACAAACATTCTATCAAGTATGTGAATGACACCGTAATTACTTTATAGAGCAGGGCTTGACAATTATATTTGATCAATTATGAATTTCAAATATTTTAAATAAGTTTGAATAGGAAATTCATATCACTCGATAAGTTATGTGATTTTACTTAAAGAAGATCTTTGTAAAAGATCACATAAGTTCATGGCTAATTGATCAAAATAGTGAATATAAATTCATGAAAGGTGAAACTTTCTAAATGAATAGAATATAGAGATGTTTATTCAAAAAAGAAAGCAAATTTATACAACAATATATGATTTGGTTTGTACCTTTCTAACACACACACACACATAGATATATATAACCCATTATAATATTCCAAACCAATAAGATTCCAAACATAGATCGAGATGTATATATATATGTATATATGTATGTATGTATGTATGTATATAACATCATGGAATATTCAAAAGAGTTTGAATATTACTCTTACAAAGGATCTTGCATTTAGTGGGAGCATCATAACGCTAAGAAAATAACTTTTTTCGGCATTACTTAATTTCATTGGAATTTAACACTTTAGTTTATGTATAAAGATGCATAATTAAATGTATAAGAACTCTATGGATTCAATAGGATGCATTCAGGATGTATTATTCATATTAGATGAATTTACTAAATATAAGTTATTGTTAGAGTTGTACACTTTAAAAGGGAATCCAAAAGGGTTGGATTTATTAAAATGTACAAGTGTAGTTTATTTTATACACATAAGGAGGTTAGTGGGAGTGAATCTGATTCTTTAATGATACAGTTGCATAAGATGTAATGTGTATACAAAGAAACTACAAAATTTTAAGGGGTGGATGGCATAACACGAAGTGACACATGCATATAATGCATGCAGCATAGACCAGTTGGAATGGTTTCAAAGAGCAAAATAGACTATACATGTATATAAATAAAGTCATATAGATCTTATTGTAGAAAGCTCCGATAGGAAGATATTTAGATCATTAGTTTATGAAACTAATAATGGTATATGAACATCATTAATGTAATAATGGAGCAATACTAAAAGAACTTGGGTCTCGTTGGATCTAATATAGTAATATGATAAGATGTTTAGACATCATAGAATGAATAAAAAAGCAATTAATCACATTAAAGAGCACAAACGAGGCTCATTAAAGACATGATTGCCAAATGGATTGGATTCACATAAGATGAAATAGCAATTGGCTTTGTGTTAGTGAGAGAATATTGGAATGACCCCTACAACTAATTAAGATTAGTTAAGGCTTAGTTCCATACATGCAATTATATCATTCACATTGAATGATTAGAGGTTTTCATTCATCAATAAGACATTAATTATAAAAATTATAAGTTTATTGGATGAAGTCCATGAGATTAATATGTCTTGCAAGGCAATTGTAATGGATTACAATTATAAGATCCCTATGCATCAAAGTATAATCTCTAAATGTTTATGGTCGATATATCATTGAGACTAAACATTAATGATACTTAAATACTAGTGCATTCTATATTCTTTACTTGTGAAATAAGCAATCGATCTCATAGGTTGAAGTATAAAGATACTTGGAACTAAAATGTAAATGCTTGTTTCATAAACAAGTTCACTGAACATGACTTGACATGCAAAATGCATTTGGCATTTCACTCTAGTGTCCATGCAAATATTTTTCATGTGTCAGTTATGTAAATACTTTTTAGACTTGAGATACGAGATTGTCTTATATGTAGAGTGTTATATATTTGATCATATCCATATGGATCTTACCAAGGATACCAAAACAAGATATAGTTGGTTGTAGCATGAAGCATGTGAAGGCAACTAAGTGGTCAAGAAAGGAATTATCACCCTAAATGATTTATGGGACATATCCTAACAATTCTTGGTTGATATTAGCTTGTTGAAATCCTTGGCCAATATGACTTGGAGATTATGAAAAGAGTTTTATAAGTTTCTATAAAGCTAATGATCTAACTTTGAGCAACTGTGGAGATTAATAAGAGTAGACACTATACTATGCTTTTATCTTTTTAGGGATATATAATAAGGGAATGAATACATTGATAGACTGTGCATTGAAAGGTTGTTAAAGAACTCTTTGACTCTCCTAACAATCGGGTGGCCATGATGCATTACTAGATGTCAATCTTAGTCTATGGAATTGAATCAATTAATTTAATAAAAATTATAATTCAATTCCATTGCCAACATGTTAGGAATCTAATGAGTCACACACAATAAGTTGCATTGTTAATTAAATTGGGAGTGTAATGATTTAAGTTAGACTTAAATTATACACTAGGGTTTTAACCTCTAAGACTTAATTAAAATAGTTTAATTAAGTGTAAGGTTAATATTATAATTAGTTATAATGTTAAAGCCTTAATTACAAACAAATAAAGTAAATTAAATTTGATTTTAATTCACAATGACTTAATTAAAAAGGTTTAATTAAGTGTTAGGCCAATATTATAAAGGGTTATAATTAAGGCCTTATTTGCAATTTAAGAAGTTAATTAACTTAGATATAAATATCACTTTTTAGCCACTTCTCACAAGAGAAAAAAAAAAAGAAAAATAGAATACCCTAGCCACACCCTTTCTTGATAAATTTTGAAAAAATAATTTTTCAACTTTATGATTTAGCTAGGAAGAGTGTGATTGTGTGGAGAGGACAAGTGGTTGTCCATTTTGCTAGCACAAAGACATAGTTGAGAAAATTCCCTTTTTGTGAAGGTTTAAGTTCAACCGTGTGTGCAACTGCGTAAGGTCAAGCATTTGAATGGCTCGGGCTTTTTGCTTCCTTTGTGGTATTCACGGGTTAGAAAAACGAAGAGGATAGCCACATCACTTGGCAAAGGTAATTTTATTTTTATGATTACTCATCTCTTTTGGTTTTGTTTGTATTAAAACCATTAACGTAATCCATGGGTGGTGGCATGAGATTTTGTTTAGATTTTTTTTTTTTGTTTTCCATTGTGTATAACAGAACTATTATGTATAATCTCTTCCATGTTGCGTAATACTCAACAATAAATTTTATGAATTAATACTCAATAAATTAATAACCTCGGTTAAATAATATTTTTGGTCTGTTCGGATTTGAGACCAATATGATAAACTAATAATTCGCTAAATTTATAAGATAATACATTTTATAGAAACACATAGGTCCCACTTAATATATAAATTAATAATCTCGTTACGCATCAAAATTATATATATACATGACTCAATTATGAGATCTTTGTAAAATATAACTCCAATATTCCTCTTAAAATTGATGTCCTTAGATCTTATAGTTAACTTTTCTTATTACATTAAGAAATTTTGGTGCAGTGTTCTTGTATTGTAAGAGAAAATTATGCACAATACAAGTATATTAAGTTCAATGTTTTGGAAAAAAAATAAAGAATACCTTGATAAATTAATTTTTATTAATTAATGTATAAATTAATAAATTATTAATTTATCGAGTAAATAATATCTCAATTAATTAATAAATTTTCATGATTTCAAAAGTATTAATTTATAGAGGTTTAACTATATTACAATAAAGAAGAAAAGAAAAGATAAGTGCTCTAGGGGCGGAATGTCCCTTTACAATAGAGGGTTTAAAAATTTTTATATATTACATATATTTTTTAATGAGCCCCCAAAATAATTTTTTATTAAATTATTAATACAATATGTTATATATATATATATATTTTAATAGGCCCCTAAAATAATTTTTTATTAAATTATTAATACAAATAAAAAATAAGAAATGGCCATATAAATCCATTTAGCTTTACCCTAATTCTTAAATTTTTTCCTTTTAAGTTTCTTCACACATCTTTCTCTTCTCTTTTGTCCTTTCATTATGAAATTACAAAGAGGTAAAGTTTTTTTATCTTTCTTTTTCTATTTATATTATTATTATTATTATTATTTATTTTCAATTCTATCTATTTGATCACATGTTTTAAGTTTCTATAGATTTTTTTCTTCAAATTTCTACAAATCCTTTACTATATTCTTCTTTTTTCTTTTTTGTTATGTAGTTCTATCTTCTACTTGCCATGTGTTTCTTTTTTTTTGATTATGTGTTCATGATTTTAGTCTTTAAAAATTAAAAAATTATTATGTAATTTTTAAATATGCATTGTAGTGTTGCATTGTTGATTGTTGCTTAAAATTTTACTAATATATCATTTTTTATTAATTTTGATTATATAAAATATTTTTTATGTGCCTTATGTTTTATATTTAGTTGAAAGAAAATTATCTTTGACTATTTAGTTTTTAAACAATATTGATTATATAAGAGAAAATTATTAATCTCGTATATCGTATTTAATTATTTATATTTTATACATTATTTCTCTTCATCTTTGACCCCTCCAATAAAAGTTAGCTAACTCTGTCCTTGAACTACTCCAACAGTTACCGAGTAATCAAAGCAGAAAAGTCAAAATCGTAACAAAAGCAAAAATTACTACCGAAATTATTTCTACTAAATACTAATACTGTACAATTAACTTAATTAATTAGCTAGCACACATGAGAAACACGTGAGCTATAGTAAACAAGTGTACTTGTTTTTATTTTCAACTAGTTACCATATTCTAATTGGGTAAAATACCACAATTTGCACTTAACTTGCCAACTTAAGTTGACATTAGAGGGTTGATATATCTGATACGTGGTTTGAAAGAAAAAAAAAAAAGGTAAACGAAGAAGAGATCAAGGCCTAGACAAGAAAGCGTTTGAATTCAAGAAGAAATCAGCGAGGTCTCTCTAATAGCTATTCTAACATGGATTTATATATGTATATATATGTAAAATGGAGATGAAATTTATGATCTGAATTCAAGCAAAAATCAGCTAGGGATCTAACATAGATTCATTATTACACTATTAGAGGATAGATTTTATTTATTAAAAAAAATAGAAAATTTGAGAGTTCTTTCTTCATATAAATATTTCTTGATATGTGTCCATTGTTAATTTCTAATCTTGCAAATAGTCGAACACTTGAAAATTTTATTTTACATGATTTCCCGATTCAAAGAGAATCCCAAAATTCTCTCTCCTTGCATGCTTGAAATTAGTTCAAGTGTCAATGGATTCAGCACCTTCCCTAAATGGTTGTATCATGATGGGGCTACATTGAAGCATCCTCCACACAACATTAAGCCCAAATTGTAGTACAAAAAGTAAGAAGACTTTACGGTTTAAGATAAATGTGAGTGATAGCCGATTGACCTGGGCTGCGTCGACCAAGAGACTCCCGCTCCTTCGCTCATTTACAGTTGATATTCCATATACATTGACCGAAACTCTGGTATATAGAGGCCAAGGAATGCACTCCAGCTTTAATTTTCTCATTGTATATTGTGTATTATAGTAACAACAAAACCAGACTTCAAGAAATCCAAAAAAAGTATATATACCTAGTAGAAGAAAAGCGAGAAAGGGTAGCAGTGATTTAGGTGTTCTTGTTTGTTCTTGCTTTGGAGAAGAAAAAGTAATTATAGATGAAAAGAAGTAGCAGAAGGTGTAACATAATTAGCAGCTCGAAGAAAGAAGTGGGCTTACTGTGAGAAGCCTCAGCTGCCACGTTATAACCTACTTTTTGTTTTGCATGCAAAAGTAGAGAAAGAGACTGCATTTCTTGTTTCTTTTTAATTTTCTTGTGAAAGCAATTAGAAGAAAGAGAGAAAGATGGCGGATAGGAGCATCAGCTTGGAAGAAATCAAGAATGAGACCGTCGACCTTGTAAGTATATTTTCTTTGTTTCCATGAAAGCGTTATTTGTTTCTGGTTTTCTTAAGGGATTTTGTCTTCTTTTTCTGATATTTAAATCAACCGCTGTTAATCTGAATGAAGACTTCCCTAGGGGCTTTTCTATATATATACATATACATGATTTGATACATTATCTAAATCAAGTAGCCAAGATTTGATTTGGTTCGCCTCATCACTTGTTGGTTAGTTTTTCGTTTTTATACTAACTTGGGCATTTATATATGTATAGTTGTTCTCATTATTCATCATTTCTAATAATCCCATTACAAGTTTGGTAATGGTGACTTGCTTTATTTAGAGTTTGCTTCAGGGTTGTGAGAAATTATGTTTTGACTTTAAAATGTGGTTTGCAGGAGCGCATTCCCGTTGAAGAAGTGTTTCAACAGTTGAAATGCACCAAGGAAGGGCTAACAAGTGAGGAAGGGCAAAAAAGGCTGCATATCTTTGGCCCAAACAAGCTTGAAGAGAAAAAGGCAAATTTGCTATAATTTCAACCCTTTTTTGTTTTCCCCTTTATTAATCTCCATATTGTTTCTAATGCGCGGAGAAAATGATAAGTGTAAAACGACAACAAACAGGAAAGCAAGTTCTTAAAGTTCTTGGGATTTATGTGGAATCCTCTCTCATGGGTCATGGAGATTGCTGCCATTATGGCCATTTGTTTGGCAAATGGAGGAGTATGCTCATCTCTCTCTCGTGCTTGAATAGACTTTGAAAAGCACTCTCTAATTCTATGAATAAATGCAGGGCAAGCCCCCAGATTGGCAAGATTTTGCTGGCATTTTGGTATTGCTTTTTATCAACTCCACTATTAGCTTCGTTGAAGAAAACAATGCAGGCAATGCAGCTGCAGCACTTATGGCTGGTCTTGCTCCCAAAACCAAGGTGCTTAAGAATATGAATAACTTGAAAATGCAATATTTACTAACTTAAAATGTACAATAGAAATGACTTATATTGCAAGGAGAGGAGAATAATGTCTCTAACCCTTTAATGTTCGAATTATTGAAGGTCCTAAGAGATGGAAGGTGGTGCGAGCAAGAAGCTGCAATTTTGGTACCGGGTGACATCATCAGCATTAAGTTGGGAGACATCATCCCAGCAGATGCGCGTCTCCTTGAAGGTGATCCACTTAAGATTGATCAGTCTGCCCTTACTGGCGAGTCTTTGCCTGTAAACAAGAACCCAGGGGATGAGGTATTCTCTGGTTCTACTGTCAAGCAAGGTGAGATTGAGGCTGTTGTTATCGCCACTGGCGTCCACACCTTCTTTGGCAAAGCTGCTCACCTTGTTGATAGCACCAATAACGTAGGGCATTTCCAGAAGGTAACATCACAAGCTGTGCTGAAATGTCTTTTGTGCTGAAGAAGAATATTAAAACTTAGCAGCATTTCTAAGTATGGAACTTGCAGATGTTCTTCACTTGTATCTGAATGGTGATTACTTTAATTAGGTGCTGACAGCAATTGGGAACTTCTGCATATGCTCAATTGCAGTAGGAATGATTATCGAGGTAGTGGTGATGTATCCAATCCAGCACCGCAGGTACAGAGATGGAATCGATAATCTGTTGGTGCTTCTCATTGGAGGAATTCCAATTGCCATGCCAACAGTTCTATCTGTGACAATGGCCATTGGATCTCACCGGCTTTCACAGCAAGGAGCTATCACTAAGAGAATGACAGCTATTGAGGAAATGGCTGGAATGGATGTGCTCTGCAGTGACAAGACTGGGACACTTACTCTCAACAAGCTTACTGTAGACAAGAGTATGATTGAGGTTGGTCTTTAAATTGAAGACATAAATAAAAGGAGAGACATAAAAAACAGGGCATGACTCTTTGTGAGGAGAAACATTAATTGTTGAGTTGACATTGGAAATGATTTTATGAAATTTCAGGTGTTCACAAACAATGTCGACAAGGACATGGTCATTCTACTTGCTGCTAGAGCTTCCAGGGTTGAGAATCAAGATGCCATTGATGCCTGTATTGTTGGAATGCTAGGTGATCCCAAGGAGGTGAGTTACGATTGAGCTACTTGTCTCATGGAGCAAATTAAGCATTTAATTTTCTAAACCTTACCTTGTATCGTGATAACTAATAACATATAACATTTACCTTTCATTTTATTTTCAGGCCCGAGCAGGTATTACAGAGGTGCATTTCTTCCCCTTTAACCCAGTGGACAAGCGCACAGCCATGACATATATTGAGTCTGATGGTAGTTGGCATCGAGTCAGCAAAGGTGCACCCGAACAGGTAAATGTGCTTTTCTTATCATCACAGTTCTTCTCCTTTTCTTTGCTAATACGTTGTACCTGATATCTCTACCAGATTATTGAACTATGCAACCTCCGAGACGAGTTAAAGAAGAAAGCTCATGATGTCATCGCTAACTTTGCTGATCGTGGGCTTCGCTCTCTTGCTGTGGCTAAACAAGTGAGTTTCTATGCTACTTTCTCCCCAATTTTGTTTGAATTATCGAGTAGTAAGTGGGAAGAAAAGGTTGTCATCGATATGAACTTTTTGATTTTGTAGACTGTGCCAGAGAAAACCAAGGAGAGCCCTGGAGAATCGTGGCAATTTGTGGGTTTATTGCCTCTGTTTGATCCTCCAAGGCATGATAGTGCAGAGACAATTCGCCGTGCTCTAAATCTTGGTGTCAATGTGAAGATGATCACTGGTGATCAACTAGCCATTGGGAAGGAAACTGGTCGCAGGCTCGGCATGGGAACCAACATGTATCCATCATCTGCTCTCCTTGGTCAAAATAAGGATGAGACAATTGAGGCAATTGCCGTTGACGAGCTTATTGAGAAGGCTGATGGCTTTGCAGGCGTTTTCCCTGGTAACTTAGTACATTTTTCGTCTTTGGGTTCAACTTGTGAGATTTCCCTTTTCACTTTGTGTTAATTTACTTGATTTTTTAAATTTATTGTCCTTCTTCCTGAAATGGAATATCATTTTGGTATTAATTTGATGGTTATCTTCGAGGTAGTGTCGTTGTTGTCCTAACTGATGGCTACCTTTCAGAGCACAAGTATGAGATCGTGAAGAGGCTACAACAAAGAAATCACATATGCGGCATGACAGGAGACGGTGTGAATGATGCACCAGCCCTTAAGAAGGCAGACATTGGAATTGCAGTTGATGATGCAACTGATGCAGCTCGAAGTGCATCAGATATAGTCTTAACAGAACCAGGACTAAGTGTGATCGTGAGTGCTGTTTTGACAAGCAGAGCAATTTTTCAGAGAATGAAAAACTATACCATCTATGCTGTCTCTATCACTATCCGTATTGTACCGGGTTTCATGCTCCTTGCTCTAATATGGAAGTTTGATTTCTCGCCTTTCATGGTTTTGATCATTGCCATACTCAATGATGGAACAATTATGACCATTTCCAAGGACAGGGTTAAGCCATCTCCTATGCCAGACTCATGGAAGCTCAAGGAGATTTTTGCCACTGGCATTGTCCTTGGCGCCTACCTTGCTTGCATGACTGTTGTTTTCTTTTGGGCTGCTCAAGAGTCCGACTTCTTTTCTGTAAGAAAAGACTCTTTAGATTCTCCTAAAACTAGTTAAAGTATCAACTAAAGGTTGATAACAATTGCAGGACAAGTTCGGGGTAAGATCCATTAGGAACAGTCATGAGGAACTTACAGCCGCCGTCTACCTCCAAGTGAGTATCGTGAGTCAGGCACTCATCTTTGTCACTCGCTCTCGGAGCTGGTCTTTTATTGAACGCCCTGGTCTCCTGCTTGTCACTGCCTTCATTATAGCACAACTTGTGAGTTTTATAAAATTTCAAGTCAATTCGTTGGAATAAAATTGTTGTACAAGTTATTCAAGAACAACTTGCTGATATTTGTTTTCCCATTGGTATAAACTTTTAGGTGGCAACGATACTTGCCGTTTATGCAAACTGGGGCTTTGCCAGGATCAAAGGCATTGGATGGGGTTGGGCTGGTGTTATTTGGATATATAGCGTAGTCTTCTACTTCCCACTTGATGTGCTCAAGTTCTTGATCCGGTACTCTTTGAGTGGCAAGGCTTGGGATAATTTGCTTCAAAATAAGGTAATAATCTAATTACTAGTTTCTTAATGTGAACAATAATTCGTGTTTGACTTCCCCTGCCAGTTGTCTTACACTCATACAAATTTGTAGACTGCCTTCACAACAAAGAAGGATTATGGAAGAGGAGAGAGGGAGGCACAATGGGCCATGGCTCAACGCACCCTTCATGGCTTGCAGCCTCCTGAAACGACAGATCTCTTCAACGAGAAGACCAACTATAGAGAACTGTCAGAGATTGCTGAGCAAGCCAGGAAGCGTGCCGAAGTTGCAAGGTGATAATCCTTCGAAGCTAAACTCAAAATTACTTCCAATAGTTGTATTTATAATACTGATTCTTGCTTAATCTATATAAATTCTGTTTACCAGGTTGAGGGAGCTTCATACTCTCAAAGGACATGTTGAATCTGTAGTGAAACTCAAAGGACTAGACATTGACACCATCCAACAGCACTACACTGTTTGAAGGGAAAGAATAGAACAGGAGTTGTTGCTAATGCCATGAAAGCTAGAAGAGATAAAGGAAGTTTTAGGCTCTTGAAATCAGCATGTATCCTATTTGATGAATTTGTAGTAGGAGAAGACATGGTATTGGAATAATGTTTTGAATAATCCAACACAAGAGATTGTCTTAGTTAACTCATGACAATCCTTGCTTGGAGCATGCAAAGATTTTGTTACATCATTTTTATTCAAAATGTAGTATGCGCAAGCATACAAGAATTCTGCTCATTACGATAGTGTCAATAAATTCTTGGATCCTGGATATCTACTCATAAGGCTAGTCCTATTGATTTAATCTGGTTCAAAAATCAATCTATTATGAAAATTGCTCATAAACATTAAAGATAAAATTCAAAGAAATCAAATATATAAAAAAACACAAAGATTTACGTAATTTGGTTTCTTGTCTATAGCCACGAGTGAAACAGTTCTTCTATTATTAAAAATTAAAGTACAATAAAATCTTTTTCAACGGTTTCTCAAATCAAAGAAAAGACCCTTTTATGCACTCTTTCTCAATAGTCTCAGAAGACCACTCACTTACACCTACTCCAACTCCACCTAGAGTAAAAGACACAATTACAAGGTTGCCCTCTCTAGGGCTCCCAAAAGAGCTACTCCACTTACCATAGCTAGTTACTTACTAAATTATGACTTACCATGATACCATACTAAATCAGGAAGATTAACTTCATTTGTCACAATTTTAATAATTGCACAAATCCATAAATTTCAATTAAATTTGCAAATCTCTAAATCTATCAACAAAGTTCTCCACAACATTATAAGAAATTAGAAACTCATATTATTCCTAACTATAAAGGCCAATAATTTACCAATATCATAAAAGTTATCAACATTCAACAACTCTTTAAGATCATAATAATAAAATAAATAATGATATGTGAGATTTAAATGGCTTTCAAACACGTACAGGTCCATTTCATTAACTTACAATATAAAAAAACCAAATTTAATAAGTCTTTATTTATATAAAATTAGAAAAAAATCTGAACGCATATGGTACTGGGAAAGGATTTTAGCTAAATTAAGAAATTGAGTCATTTATCAAGTATCTTCTTGCTTCATCATTGAGATTGTTCATATTTATTAAAAAATATATTAAATTAAAACAAAGAGAAAATAAAATGAAATTGGTTTAAGTCCTTTGGATACAGAGCCCAATCCCATGGTCCAAAGGGGTAGGCCATAATCCAGGAATGCCAACTGACCCCGAACAATATCGTTTTGAAAAATTTTAGACCATGGACTATCCACCATATATCAGATACATCATGCACTGCTTATTCAATTTCTGGCATATATAATACTCATAAACATATATTTGCTTCTATAATTTATGCTTTTCAAGAATCATGAAGGCTTCTTGGATCTTTCATTTCCTTATTGTGTGTTTACATGAAAGATTTATAATCATTTACATATATTTTACAATGCTTTAAGCAATATTGTTATTAAAAATGAAGATATAACAAGATATTTAGATCATCAGCAATAGGTACAACTTGAAAATTTCCTGTTACCTTCTGTTAGAAAGAAAAGAAACAACTAATCATGTGAGTTTCCTGATCCTATCAGTCAGCAGGCTTTTGACTTGTTGGGCGAAAAATACCCTAGATGCCTCAAGTACCACAATGCCCCTTCAGCTGCATGCTCTGCTGCCATTTTCTTCTTGGGCTGAGGATCACTAAAGCACTCCAAAATTGTAGTCGATGTTTTCTGCATCTCAACAACAACCTTAAAGGTGAATCTGTTTAATACATGAATTTAGTCACATGTTAGCTATCCCATAGTCACCATATAAATCGGCAATATTAAGATTTACAAATTCCATGGATCATTAGAATAGCTTCTACGGTTATAGCTTACTTTAGGAACTAAACTATAATTTGTCCTGTTCTTTCTGTTTTTCAGTGGAAGGAAAAGGATATGTAGGGGAAGTGGCTCAAGAACTGCAGCTGATGTTACTTACAATTTCATGTGGGAAAGGCCTTCCTCCTTGCAGCATTCATACAACGGTAATTTCCAATTGTTTGTAGCACATATCTCATGCAACTCTGATTTAGCTGATACCCTTTTAGGAGCATCTAACAGATAAAGCACTAGATCATATTAGATCCTAGTAGTAGATTTCATTTCAATTCACCAATTGGAATTTGCTTTGGTAACAACAATAAAAAGGGAAGGAAAGAATGAACACTTAAATTAAATTCAATTTCCTTAAATTAAATAATAGTGTGGAAAAGTGACTCTTTGATGAGTATTGAATGGATAACTTTCAAGGACAGAATACCAAAAAAAAAAAAGATAGGTATTAATCAAGGAAGAATGTACATTTTTGTCATTTCAAGTTGAGAGTAAAGTTTATTTACTAGTTTGCCCTTAATAAGTTAAACTAATTGGCGGGTAGAGAATGCTTCCTTTCGAACATACTAAAGGACTGAAAGATAAGGTATAAAAGAGAAAGAATGCACATTTTTGTCTTTTCACATTGAGACTTGAGATTCAGTTACTAAGTTGCCCTCAATGAGTAAAGCTATTTGGCTGATAGTCTAATGGGCTCAATTAACAAAAATGGGAAAAAAAAATTCAGAATCGACAGGATCCTCACCTTGAATAGCCAAGTTATTATGGCAATTCTCATTCTCCCTGTTGAAGTTGAAGCCTTTGGCGTTGTTGGAGTCTATTAACTTGGTTGAAGATAAACAAACACTTTCCTCAACCTTCATATCCTGTCCTAGATTTCTGTCAGCAATATCTGCTATTCTGAGACCCTCATCAAATCCTACCAGATTCGTTCCTTCTTTGGGGCTTCGCCTTGCTACGTTATGGTCATTTCTGGAACTGGGGTTCTCATACTTGTCCTGGAAAAACACAAAACAAAGAGGTTTCAGTTATGTGATAAAAAATTCAGCTAGCAGATTGAATAGCTAGTAAATTTTTATCTTATGGGTTATTTACCTGACAGAGTGGGGTGATGAGTGAAGGATCGATAGGAGGAAGGTCCTTGAGATTGACAATGAATTTCTGAGGTTTTCTGTTGCTTTTTGTCTTCTCCATCTCTCTCTTTCTCTTACATAAATTTTCTGCCATATCCTAATAGCAAATAAGACAAAAGGCACAGCAATAAATTGTGGTGGTAAAAGGGCAAAACAAGCAACTTGCTTGGATGCGTCGGTATTTTATAGTAGAGGATCTTGATTTTAAAATTTAAATTTATTTTATTAATGGTGTTTTTATTATTTTTTAAATAATTTTAATTTCATTAAATAAATGAAAACCCTTTAATTGGATAATCTTTTAAATTCTTTCAATATCTTGATGAAATTTATAAATGTTTCCTTACCTCAAGAATTTTCAACAAGTTTGTCTCTACAATTTTCTTGAAAAATCTCATAATTGCAAATTCTCATTTATTAATTGAATTAACACTTTCAATACACAACATGCAAAGAAAACTTTCAAAAAACATGCAGCTCCCCTTAGGACCTGCACCAAAGTTCCACCGCCCAGTAGTCTACCAAAACATTAGCAGCACCTTACCCCACCCCCAGTGCCGGCCCTTGGGTGAAGCCACCCAAGCAAGGGCTTTAGGCCTCCTTTGGGGAGGCCTCAAATTTAAGAAAAAATTATAATTTTATAATATAATTAATTATATTAAATATATATAAAAATGATAAAATATAAAAATAAAAATAATTAATAAAATTATTTATTTTTTATTTTTTTAATTATGTATCTAATAAATATTAATTTTCTATTACTTTTTTATTTCTAGAATGTTATTAATTCTCAATTATATTATCTTATTTTTAATAAATTAACAGTCATATGTATTTAATCATCTCTAACAGCTATTTTTTTCTCATTTATGTCTCTTATTTCCAATCAATGTATTTAATGATTTTCAACAGCTATTTTTTTTCTTATATATAAAACCAATTATCTTTTTCAATGTATAATATCTATTTTTAAAATCTTCCATTCTCATTTGCTCTTTCTTTCTTTAACTTCAATTTTTCTCCAAAGAATACACAAGAAATCTGTTCTTTTATTATCTTCATAAAGCTGTGAGTCTCATTTACGGTTTGCAATAAGCATTCAACAATTAGGTACTATTATTCTAATCTTTACAGATTTTTTTACTTTAATTTAGAGTTTATATTATATTGTTATATTATTTTTATTTTATGTGATAGTTCATTTATTTGAATTAGAAATTTTGATTGTTGATTTTATTGGCCATTTAAAAAATATAAGATAATTATAATAGTTAAATATTTTTGCACCTCATGCCAAATCAAACATTTGAATCTGGTTATTCAAAACTTACAAAAAAAAAAAGAAGAATTGAAAGTTTAATACAATCTCAAAAAGGAGCTCTTGATAAATTTTTTACAAGTGATAAAAATAATGAATCAAAAATTATTAATAAATGTCCCTTGAACGAACAAGTTAGTAATCTTAGAGAATTAGATGATGATGAAATACTAGAACAAGAAGTTAATTAAGAGATTCAAAATGATCATAGAAATCATGGTGAAGAGGATCAACCTAATAATTTAAATGATTGCATTCCTAAAAATATTTATGATCGAAGTCAATGGACAAATATTGACACAAATTTAAGAGATTTATTAGTAGAAAAAGGTCCAATTAAAGTTAATGATTTAGATTTTCTCAAAGATGAGTTTTCAAGACATTTTTCTGTTACATACTATATTCAAAAGTTGGCAAATTGGGAGACACATGAAAGAAAATGGCTAGTTTATTCGAAAGACTTAGATAGAGTATTTTGTTTTTGTTGTAAATTGTTTAATTTGGCTTCTAGTACAAGTAAATTAGCTAATGTTGGCACCAAAGATTGGAGAAACCTTAGTGCTAAGCTTAAGAGTCATGAAATGAGTAATGAGCATATTACTAATATGAGTTCTTGGATTGATTTAGAAATGAGATTATTGAAAAATAAAACAATTGATGAAAGTGTTCAAGAACAAATAAAAAAAGATGAAGAACATTGGAAAAAAGTATTAACAAGAATTCTTGCTGTAATAAAAACTCTTGGTAAAAATAATTTGGCTTTTCGTGGGAAAAATGAGAAGATCTATCAAGAAAGTAATGGAAATTTTTTAAGTCTAATCGAAATGATTGCAGAATTTGATCCAGTGATGCAAGAACATATTCGACGCATTAAAGACAATAAAATTCATACTTATTACCATGGACATAAAATACAAAATGAATTGATAAATTTGTTAGCAAGTGAAATTAGAAATAAAATTATTAAAAACCTCATAGAAGCAAAATATTTTTCAATAATACTTGATTGCACTCCAAATGTAAGTCATCAAGAGCAAATGTCTTTTATATTACGATGTGTTAATATTTCATCAAGTCCAATTAAAGTTATAGAGTATTTTTTTGAATTCTTAAAAGTAGATGATACAACTAAAAAAGGTCTCTTTGATGCCATTGTGGATGAAATAAAAAATATTGGGCTTGATATTAATAATTTAAGAGGACAGGGATACGATAATGGATCTAATATGAAGGGCAAGCAACAAACAGTGCAAAAAAGAATTTTAGACTTAAATCCTAGATCCTTTTATACACCATGTGGTTGTCATAATCTAAATTTAGTACTTTGTGACATGGCAAATTCTTGCACTAAAGCTATATCATTTTTTGGAGTGGTACAACGAATATATTCACTATTTTCTTCTTCTACCAAGCGATGGAAAATTTTACAAGACAATATATCTAGTCTAACTCTTAAATCATTGTCACAAACACGTTGGGAAAGTCGTGTTGAAAGTGTTAAAGCAATAAGATTCCAAGTTTCACAAATAAGAGATGCTTTATTGAAATTAGCAGAAGTTAGTGAAGATCCTAAAACTAAAAGTGAAGCTAATTGCTTAGCAACATATGAGCTTGAAAATTTTGAGTTTTTGTTGGGCATGACTATTTGGTATGATATATTGTTTGCTGTTAACTCTGTTAGCAAAAATTTGCAATCAAAAGATATGTGTATTGATGTTGCTATAGAACAATTAAAAGGTCTTCTTTCTTTTTTTGAAAAATATAGAAAAAATGGATTTGCATCTGCTATGATTTCTTCTAAAGAAATTGCATCTGAAATGAATATAGAATCTAAATTTCGTGATACACGTATTATTCGTAGGAAAAAATAATTTGGTGAGAATGTTGATAATGAAATAACTACATCTCTTGAAGAATCATTTAGAATTGATTACTTCTTGTATATAGTAAATCAAGCAATTTTTTCACTTCAACGTAGATTTGAACAATTTAAGATATATGAAAATATTTTGGTTTTTTATTTAGCGGTAAAAAGTTGAAGTCATTAGATGATAATAGTTTGAAAGAATATTGCCTTAATCTTGAATGTTCCTTAAAATATAACAACTATTCTGATATTGATGTTTTAGATTTATTTTCAGAGTTAAAAATTTTAAAAGAAATTATACAGGAAGAAAACAGTCCAATTGACATACTTAATCATAAACGAAGACTTGATTCTTTTCCAAATGTATATATTGCTTTTAGAATAATGTTAACAACTCTAGTAAGTGTTGCTTCAGGAGAAAGAAGTTTTTCAAAACTAAAATTAATAAAATCTTATTTAAGATCAACAATGTCTTAAGAAAGATTAAATGGATTGGCTATATTATCAATTGAAAAAGAAATATTAGAAGAACTTGATTATAAAAGTTTAATTAAAAATTTTGCATCTCAAAAAGCTAGAAAAATAAAATTTTAATAATTTTTTTAATTTCAATAAAAAAAGCCTCATTTGAATATTTCGTTTTAGGCCTTTGAACTTATTAGGCCGCCCTTGCCCACCCCTACCCCACCCATTGGGCCCATCACCCTCCGTCGCCCCCACCCTTCATAACCTTATCCTATCCCCCTAAAACACAGCCATCCAACCCACTTTCAACAAAAAACCCACCACAGCAAGATTGGAGATATAACCTGTTCACCATTTTCATTGCTAGCCTCAGTCGCAAGATCTCAAAAACTAGCCTAAGGGATGCTTTCTCTTGCTATGGCTAAGTTAGAGATGTCTTCATATCTTTCCGACCGAATGGAAATTCACTAACTACTTTTGCTTTTGTTCACTTCCGTGACAAATGGGGAATGGACAGTGCCATTAAGCATGCAAATGGTATCATTTTCGATGGCCATCCCATCTCTGTCAAGAAAACAACTTATGAATGGGATCACAAGAGGTCGTTACCAGTCAAATTGCCAATAACTCAGCACCCACTCTTAGTACCCTAAAGTTGACCACCAAGCAGACCATTTCCCAATTCCCCTAAAGATGGTAGAACCTACAAAGAAGTTCTTGCCAATAACTCTAATCCACAGCCAACAACCCGCGCAAAACCAACCCAACAACAACAAAACCGTTACGTCATTGACGCTACCCCAAATGATACGGATTGACTAAAGAGTAGTGCAGTGGGTACCCTCATCCATTATGTGGATCACAGTATCCTCCAAGAAATCTTCATCTCAGAGGGATTCCAATGTGTTGTTAGGCCCTTAGAAGGAAACTCAGTGTTTGTCACTTTTTTTTCATTAGAGGATTTTGAGGCATGCACTGGTAATTACAAAGTCTGGCTCAATTTATGGTTCAAAAAAGTGGTTCCATGGGAGGAACACTCTTATCCAGACAAACGCTTTATATTATTAAAAGTCAAGAACTTTTTGCTCAACCTCTGGTTTGATGCAAATTTTTAAAGAAATATGGGAGATTTGGGGATCCTTCATCTCAACTAATGACAACACCATAAAAAGAAGGAGATTGGACATGGCTAAGCTCCTCCTCTCTGTAAAAAAGGAAGCTCTCATTCCTCATTTTGTGACTTGTTTGATCAATGAAAACATGTGCCAGTTGGCACTGTCCACAGAACCGGTCACCGACATCCCACTTCTCCACTACAATCGTCAACCCCCTTACTCTACCTTTTCGCCTTTAACTAAGGCATGCCACCACCAAACGCCAACCACTGTGCATTCTATAAATAGCCACGCCAAGTATCCTACCTAATCTAATAGATGGGACAGCCCATGCCAATCAACATCAAGTAGTGAACCCAGCACAATCTTGACAAAGACTGCCCATTCACTTTCCAAGACCAATCACCCGAACACATAAGGATTCAAAGCTCTCAATCTACATCACAAACTTACCCATCCAACAACAAGCTTGCCCATAACCAAACCGAAGGCAAAAGCCCTCAACTATCTAATCACCACTCAGCCCCTCCATCACCAAACCAAGCCCAGTCCCATAAAAGCCCAAAAAGACAAAACACCCTACAAACCTACACCCCAACCTTATTAAACCCAGCCCACACAAACACAAATATAAGCCCAAGTCATTCTTCCTTTCATACCCACAGCCAAACACCAAACCTACACATCAAAGCCCAACCCTAAACAAAGCTTATCCCATATCATCCAAGCTTGTCATCTGAAAAAACCATATCTTAAAACTTCCTAAAGCTTTCAGCCTTTAAAACCCAATATGCTCCACACTCAAAAGAAAAAGCTGCCCAACCTCCTCAATCAAAGCCACCAACACCTATCAATTCATCATCAACGGAACCAATTATAGTAAAGTCCAAAACCAAACAAAAAGGCTAAAGGAAAAAAGAGCTATCTTCCACCTTAAAAGACCTTTTAAGCTAAAGAAGCCTTCGTCTGTGGACAAAGATGTTAGATCAAAGTCAAAAAGCCAACCAAAATTAGGGAAGGAAAGTAAGAAAAAACACAAAAGGAAAGACCTTACTATTGACTGGTGTTTGGTAGAGATCTTTTAGGAATAATTTTAAGAATTATTGTATTTTTGTGTTTGATTTTTAGGATTTAATATTATGCTTTCTATATTTGTGATAACTTCTTGTTTTAGGGTTACCATGGATCTATAAATATATAAGCTGGTGTAAATAATTTTGCATATGACAGAGAATAAAAAACTCTCTTGTTTTTCCTCCCAACATAGTATCAGAGCTTCTACCAACTAAAAAAGTCATATTTTTTATCGCTCGGCAGTAGGGGATCTTGTCTGCTACTCTTGACAGCCGTCAAAAGCCTTGCTTGACTAGTGTTTCAAATAATGGCTGATGGGAAGAAAACAACTACTGAAAATAAGGTTGGTTTGATCGGTGAGAATCTTTCATTACAAATCAGTCCCATAAAGCTAGATGGAACTAATTACCTTGCATGGTCAAGATCTTGTCTATTGTTCATCCAAGCTAGAGGTCTGAAAGGATATGTTACTGGAGATAAACAAAAGCCAAACGTCACCAGTCTCACCTACAATTAGTGGGAATCTGAAAACTCTCTTGTAATGTCATGGCTCATTAATTCCATGCAACCTTAAATTGCCCGAGGTTATCTGTTGCTGAATATTGCATCTAAGATTTGGAATACAACCTCGCAAACCTATTCTCAAGTGGGCAATGATGCATAGATTTATGAATTACGAAATAAAGTGCATGAGAAGAAACAAGGTGAGATGACTATTGCTCAATACTTTGCTGAATTGAGTGGTTTATGGTAGGAACGACTATTACCAAGATTTCCAAGTAGCATGTTTTGAAGATGCAGCCAAATTCCAAAAATTAGTGGAAAAAGAACGCATATATGATTTTCTTGCTGGTTTAAATATGGCATATGATCAAATACGGGTTCAGGTACTTGATAAGGATCCTTTGCCTTCATTAAGGCAAACCTATTCATATGTGCAGCAAGAAGAAAGTTGAAGAAATGCCATGATACACATAGTTTCAGTAGACAAGGTAGGGTTAATTGCAAATTCCTTTCGTGAACAATTGAAAGTCAATAACCAAGGTCTATTAAACAAGGATCATTTACACTGTGATTATTGTAGGAAGCTAAGGCATACTAAGGAGATTTGTTGAAAGCTGAATGGTCGACCAACTAGGGGTCGTGGAGGTAAACGGACAGGCTCAACAAGACCACAAGCAAACCTATCCGAAGTAGTAGAAATACCTAAAGAGACAACTAATACTAGGAGTCTTTCCAATGAAGAAGTAAAAACCCTAAGGCGTTTATTGTCTCAGCTTGAGTCTCAATCAACCACAACTGCTTCCTCCAATTTTGTCAAAACAGATACTGCTTTTCTTGGCAATGTTAATACTCATAATGATTCATGGATTATAGATTCTGGAGCAAACAAACATATGACAAGCTCTTCCAATAAATTCTCAACTTATTCTCTGTGTTTAGACAATGATAAAGTCCGTATAGCAGATGGATCTTTAGCATCTATATCTGGAACAGGTTCTGTTAAATGTACTCCCACCATTAATCTATCTTCAGTTCTTCATGTTCCTAGTTTTCTTATTAGCCTTTTACCTGTTAGTTCAATTACAAAAGCATTTGATTGCAAAATTGAATTCTTTCCAACTCATTGTGTTTTTCAAGACCTAAAAACAGGGAGAACGATTGACTTTGGTAAATTGCAAGATGGCTTGTATCTACTAGAGGAAGGTTGCAGTAACTTGATTCCTGGTATAACTCGAGCCCTATTAAGAGACTCTATGAATGTTAACCAAGAAATAATCTAATGGCATACACGATTAGGACACCCATCTTGTTCTGTTTTAGAAAAATTATATCCTAGTTTGTTTAAACAATGCAAGTTGGATTTGTTATTTTGTGACGCTTGTGAATTTGCTAAACACAGCAGACATTCTTATCCTTCAACTAATAATAAGAGTTCAATTCCTTTTATGACTATTCATTCTAATGTATGGAGACTTAGTCGAACAGTTTCTCTATCCGGTTACAGATGGTTTGTTACCTTTATCGATTGTTGTACTAGATTAACTTGGGTTTATTTTATGAACGCAAAGAATGAGGTTTTTTCTTATTTTCAATTATTTCACAAAATTATTTGTACACAATTTGATGCCAAGGTTAAGATTTTGAGAACCGACAATGGTACATAATATATGGATGGCTTGTTTAGGGCATATCTAGATTCCAATGGAATATTACACCAAACTAGTTGTGTAAACACTAGTGCATAAAATGGAGTGTCTGAAAGGAAGAACAGGCACCTATTAGAAGTGGCTCGATCTCTCATGTTTACTATGAATGTTCCAAAGATTTATTAAGGCGATGCAATACTTTTAGCCACATACCTTATTAACAGAATGCCCCTAAAAACACTTAATTTTAAGAGTCCTTTAGAAGTTCTACAAGGTAGTAATTCATATATTGTTCCTCTAAAAATTTTTGGAGGTGTATGTTTTGTTCATAAGAGGAACGTAGGTAAATTAGAACCTAGGGCCTTTAAATATGTGTTTGTTGCCTACTCTGTAACTCAAAAGGGATATAAGTGTTATCATCCACCCTCGATAAAGTACTTTGTAAGTATGGATGTTACCTTTAGGGAGTCTGAGCCTTATTTTCATGCACCTCAGTCACCTCTTCAGGGGAGAATAAGGAGGAAAAGGTGGAGGTGATAGCACCTACCTATATACATTTTTCTAGTGAAAATCCTTGTGATGACAAGGAACAACCTAAAACTAGGCAATTAGATAGGCTAGATTTGAAAACCTACACACGACGGGACAAGACAGATAAAGCCATCGAGCATGTTATACCTAGTCAAGTGCCATCTCTAAGTTCAGTCCTTAAAAATACATATGGTGAGTCTTCTTTACCTTTTGATACATGTGGTGAGTCTTATTTACCTTTTGATTACCCTAATTCTAATCCCATTGCTAATGATCTTGATGTTCCTATTGCCATCAGAAAAAGAGTCAGAACTTGTACTAAACATCCTACTTCTAATTTTGTTTCCTAAAATTCTTTGTCTCCTTCCTATAGAGCTTTTGTATTGTCTATTTCCTCCATTTCTATTCCATAGGGTTGGCAAGGAGCATATCATGATCCAAAATGGAAAGAGACAATGGTTGAAGAGATGAAGGCTTTGGTAAAAAATGAGACTTGGGAACTTGTTACTCCCCCATTGAGAAAGAAACCATTTGGATGCCAATGAGTGTTTACAGTGAAACATAAGGTAGATGGTTCAATTGAAAGGTACAAAACTAGATTAGTGGCAAAGGGCTTCACCCAGACCTATGGGGTGGACTATCAAGAGACGTTTGCTCCTGTTGCAAAAATGAATACTATCAGAATCATGTTATCATGTGCAGCTAACCTTGATTAGGACCTACAACAATTTAATGTCAAGAATGCCTTCCTACATGGAGACTTGGAAGAAGAGGTGTATATGGAAATTCCTCTAGGATTTGATGATGATAAGACTAAAAGGAAGGTTTATAGGTTAAAGAAGGCATTATATGGTTTGAAGCAATCACCCAAGGCCTGGTTCGATAGGCTTAGTAAGGCCATGATCTCATTTGGATATCATCAAAGCAATGCTGATCATACCTTGTTTATTAAACACTGTAATGCTAATATCACATTACTTATTATTTATGTTGATGATATAGTTGTGACTGGGCTAATAAGGAGGAGATTGCCCGACTTAGAAGACTTTTAGCCTAGGAGTTTGAGATTAAGGATTTGGGTAAGTTGCGATATTTCCTTAGAATAGAGATTGCCAGATCTGATAAGGGAATGTTTATTTCTCAAAAGAAATATATTTTGGATCTTCTTGAAGAAACTGGTATGTTAAGATGTAAACTAGCAAAATCTCCTATTGAAGCTAATTATAAATTACAAGCAAGAGTTTGTGAGTTAATTGATTTGGGCTGATATCAAAGGTTGGTTGGGAGATTGATTTATCTCTCACACATTAGACTAGACATAGCCTATGCCGTAAGTTTGGTAAGTCAATATATGCATGACCCTCGAGATTCTCATCTAGAGGCTATTTTTCGCATTTTAAGATACCTAAAATCTGCACTTGTAAAATGACTACTATTCTCTAAATATGGCCACTTAAAGATAGAAGCTTTTACAGATGCAAATTGGGCTGGATCACCTGATGATAGAAGGTTAACATCTAGTTATTGCACATTTATAGGTGGAAATTTAGTTACTTGGAGGAGCAAAAAATAGCATGTGGTAGCTCGGTCAAGTGCAGAAGTAGAATATAGAGCTATGACATAAGGTGTTTATGAATTACTATGGTTGTAGAAAGTAATGGAAGAATTGTGATTGTCAGAAGGGAAATGTCTATCCTTGTTCTGTGATAACAAGGTTGCTATTAGTATAGCTCACAATCCGGTTCAACATGATCGAATAAAGCATATAGAGATTGACCAGCATTTCATAAAAGAAAAAATAACAGATGATTTTTTAAAGGTTTCTCATGTGACCTCAGAAAAACAACTAGCTGATGTGTTTACTAAGGGACTTAGCAGCAGACCATTTCATACTTTAGTTTGCAAGTTAGGCATGCGTGACATCTATACACCAACTTGAGGGGGAATGTTGACTGGTATTTGGTAAAAATCTTTTAGGAATAATTTTAAGAATTATTGTATTTCTGTGTCTGATTTTTAGGACCTAATATTATGCTTTCTATATTTGTGATAACTTCTTGTTTTAGGGCTGTTTTAAGGTTACCATGGATCTATAAATATATAGGCTGCTGTAAATAATTTTACATATGACACAGAATAAAAAACTCTCTTTTTTTTTCCTCCTAACACTTACAGACTTGATCAATGATCCATTATGTAAAGAACTCCTCAATGTTGATTTAGTAATCTCCACCTTTGACAAAGGTGAAAATACTAAGGAACAATCTGATGTCAATGAAGCAGCCCGAACATGGCAAGCCTGCTCACAAATTGGTCTGAGTTTTGAATTACATAAAGATGAGGCCATTAAACAATTAGCAGAAATTGGCAAGGGCAACAAAATGACCAACCATGTTATGGGATAGTGCAATTGAGCCTTTCGAACTAGTACGTCTTCTTCTTTCTTTTCCCATGGTTTGCATCCTTTCATGGAACATCAGAGGGCTTGACCATCCGGTCAAAAGAAGATCAGTTCAACGGCTAGTCTTAAGCCTCAAATCAAAAATTGTCTTCCTCTAATAGACTAAGAAACAAGATGTGAATAGCAACCTTCAGAACTATCTTTGGAAAATCGGTAATTATAACAGCAGTTGGTCACGGTCAGTTGGAACGACAGGGGTTTTAATTTGTTTATCAGACAACTTTTTCAAATTGGACAACTCCATGCTTTCACAAAGGTACATTATTCTCTCTGGTCTAATCCTTTGAACACTCATTGCACTTTTGTTAATCTTTATGGGCCTAATGATGCTGTCGAGCGTGCTACTTTATGGGCTGAGTTAATCAACTTGAAAAATAACTCCTTTACTCTTTGGTGTATAGCTGGTGATTTCAACATCTTCAAAACTTCAAAAGAAAAGTCAAAGGGTAATCTGGATGTTCAAGGCATGGAAACTTTTGCTTCTTTCGTCAATGATATGTCCCTTATGGATCTTCCTATGGTTGGTGGACTCTTTACTTGGTCTAACAATAGAAACCCCTACATTAATTACAGACTGGATAGATTCTTGGTGAGCAGTGAGCTTTTTCTTCTTTGTCCTTCGATTATCCAAAAATGCCATCCAAGATCCCTTTCTAATCACAACCTAGTTAGCCTTGAGACTAACAAGGAATCTTGAGTCCCCAAGCCTTTTAGATTATTTACCTACTAGTTCGAAGACAAAGAATTCACTTTTCTCGTTAATAATACTTGGTCTAGCATCACCCACAGTGACAATATCAGACCAAGGCTTTTTAACCAGTTCAAAGCTTTGAAAATTGTCATAAAAAAATGGCAATCAGATCACCACAACCAAGACACCAATCAAATTAGCCTTCTCGAGAATCAAATTAATGAAGCTTAAAGAGTGGCAGAAACCAGAACTCTATCCACCCAAGAAAAATACTTTCTTTCTACCTCCCACACCAAACTCTAGGAAATATACAAAAGACAAAAGTGGGCATGGTTATAAAAATCTAGACTTAAATGGACTCAACTTGGCGATCGAAATATAAAATTCTTTCACCTTTCAACCTCCAATCTTAGGAGGAAAAACCTTATCCATTAGATTTCTGCTAACGGAACTAATCTGGACAACCTTAAGGATATCCATAAAGAAGTGATGTATCATTTTAAGAAATTGTATGCTAAAGTCACTACACTTAAGCTGAGATACTTTGACTGCCCCTTCCAACAAATCAGTGACACCCAAAAGTTAGCTTTAGAGCTTCCCTTCACGAAAAAGGTGGTTTGGAATGCCATTCAAGACTGTGATGGAAATAAGGCTCCCGATCCTGATGGCTTCAATGTTGATTTCTATAAAAAATTCTGGCCATCAATCAAAGGTAGTGTCATTGACTTTTTTGAACATTTCTATTCTAATGGTGTTTTCAATAGGAATATCAACTCATCATTCATCACCCTTATCCCAAACTGCCATGGGCTAGCATTCTCTCCCAATTTTGACCAATAAACAAGTCTTGTTAGCAGTTTTTATAAAATTCTTGCTAAAGTCTTCTCCAACAAATTAAAGCCAATCATGGGATCCATCATAGGAAATTCGCAATTTGCTTTTGTCAAAGGAAGACAGATCTTGGATTGCTCGTTCATCGACAATGAGCTCCTTGATTCAATCAAGAAAATAAAGCAAAATGGTACTCTTTTTAAGGTTGATTTTTGAGAAGGCTTTTGATTACGTTGATTTGGACTTTTTATGTTTTATTATGAAGCTCATGAGCTTTGGTGACCGGTGGTGTTCTTGGATCCACCATTGCATCTCCACTGCTTCTATTTCAATTCTCATCAATGGCTCTCCCACTTCCCAATTTAAGATGCAACAAGGCTTAAGGCGAGACTGCCTTCTTTCCCCCAAACTTTTCAATATCGTGGTGGAATCCCTTAACACCATGTGTTTCAAAGCAGTTTCTTGTAACCTTTTCGAGGGTCTTTCTATTCATGATAGCCTCTATACTACACTCACCTTCAATTTGCTGATCACATGCTCATCTTTTGTAAACTCGGATTTGACTCTTTCAAAAATGTGAGTAGAATTTTGAAGGGTTTCCAAGCTATTTTAGGGCTCAAAATCAACTTTTCCAAGAATAGTCTCAACAACATCAATGTTCCTCAGATGTAAAATTGATAAACTTTCAACAAACTATCTTGGACTTCCTCTTGGTGCTACAGCTAATTCAGTGTCCATATGGAACCCCATCATTGAGCGATTTCACACTCGTTTGGCATCTTGGAAGGGGCGTTACCTTTCAATGGGTGGCATACTCACCCTTATCAAGTTAGTCCTCGAAAGCCTTCCCCTTCATTATCTTTCCATTCTCAAAATGCCTATTGGTGTAAAGATCACGCTCAAAAAAATACAAAGAGACTTCCTTTGGTCAAGATGTGAAGATAAAAAGAAAATTCACTACGTCCAATGGCCTTTAGTTTCTAGACACAAGTGTTGTGGGGGCCTTGGCATCATTGATTTGGGTTTAAAAAACCAAGCATTACTCAATAAATGGCTTTGGCGTTATGCTAATGAGCTTCACAACCTGTGGAAAAATGTCATTACTATCAAGAATAATTTGGACTTGCAAGCTCTTTTCCCTACTGCCCTTCACACAAATCATCAACCTTATGGAGAAACATAGCTTGCCTTCATACTAATGATGATGCCTTCCACAACCAAGTGATCTCCAACCCTGGCTTCATGCTCAGCAATGGGAAAACTAATCACTTTTAGACTGACCCTTGGCTTGATGACCATTCTTTTTCGCTAAGGTTTCCAAAAATTCACTCTTGCTATTAATAAAATAGGAGTTGTCGTTGACTTTGGTTCATGGGAAAGGAATTGTTAGAGGTGAAACATTTAGCTAAACCCATTTAATTAGGAACTTGGTTAGTGGAGCAATTTCTTGGATGTCATCAAATCAATCTAACCCCACTATTCTGCCCCAGACAAAGCCATTTGGAAGAAATCGACTAATGGTACATACATGCCTTCATCTTTTCTCAACCATTGCCAGTCAAACATCTAAGCTTCCTAACCTCATTAGAGGCAGCTTTGGAAGGGACATGCCCTTCCAAAAATTGAAGTCTTCACATGGCAGGTCCTTTTTGGAAAAGTTACTATCAAGCACGAACTTTTTAAAAGGGGTTTGCTTGATATTAATGCTTCCTTTTGTACTCTTTGCAATGCTAAACCTGAGACCTCTTCTCATTTCTTCTTCACTTGCTCGGTTGCTTAGAACATCCGGATGCACAATTGCAGCCTTTGGGGGCTTAGCTGGATTCACCCAGGTGATGCCACTAGCTTCTTTGTTTCTTGGCAGAACAATAAACCACCTTACGATTCTCCTGAAATATGGGACATGCTTTTTTTCTCTACCTTATGGTCAATTTGGCTTTGTAGAAATGAAACCCTCTTCCAAGGTAAACACCTTGATGTGAATCAGCTGCAAGACATTATCCTTGTTAGGTTAGCCCATTGGTGTAAGGGCAAATGGCCACTTAACCACATTCCAACTTCTCACTTCTTTTTCAAACCTAGTAAAATTTGCATCAATATTAGGAAATCAAAAGAAAAGTCATCTCCAAATGGATGAGACCACCACCAGGTTCTTACAAACTGAATGTTGATAGTTTTGCCTTTGGGAAACCAAGGCTTGCAGGTATGGAGGGTGCCATTAGAGATCATGAAGGTTTCATTAAAGGGGTTTTCTCTACTCCTATTGGCATCGAGGACTCCAACTACCTTGAGTTTCTTGCTATCAAAGAAGGCCTCTTCTTCTTCTTTTCTTCACCTTAGGCCTTCAGCACTCTCCATGTTGAAAGTGACTCAAAAAATGCCATCACTTGGGCATCAGACCACAAATCTAATCTGTGGCACATGAAGCTTTTATCCAACTGTATTGAAGTGGTCAAAACAAGCTCCAAGGATCTTACTTTCACTCACATTAACAGAAAGGCAAACATTTTGGTTGACGGGCTTGCAAAAGCTAGGACTATCAGGTTCAATCATTTTTTGACTTTGTTCTAATCCTTTGAGCTGTTTTGGAAAACGAATGTGCTTAGTCTCTATTCTGTTCATCCCATTGGTTCACTTTGTTGAGTTCATGAATTTTTGGGTTTATGTTGAAATTTTTCCCTTTCTATTGTTGTGGCTTTCCTGTAAGTCAATCTTTTGAGCTGTCCTTGGTAATTTCTTTGTATTGCCTTAACTGGCTTTGTTTTTATGATCATTGGCCATTCCAAAAAAAAAAAATACACAACATGCAAAACGTGAAATTTGTTAGTGTAGTTTAATACAATAAAGACCAAAAGGGGTGAATTGGACTTTTTGAAAATTTCTTAGAAACCTTAGTGAAAAATCAAGTCTTTTCCAAGGATAAATTTTCTACTTGTGTTAAAACTAAAGCAAGTGATTTTCTCAAGTGATTTTTTCAAGTGATTTTCAAAAATAAACCACAAAACTAAAATGGAAATCAAGACACCAGTATTTTAATAATGGTTTGGCTTTCTCAAATGCCTATATCCTCTCCCTTGGTGTCCAAGGAGTTTCAAATCCACTCAAAAAAATATAATTTTTCTTTAAAAAGGATCAAGTATTAAACCCTTACAAACGCTTTTCATGGGATCAAGTAATAACCCACATAATGGTTTTTAATGGGCTCAACCACAAACTCTTACAATGATTTTTAACGGGTTTAATCATAAAGCTTCACTAACTTTTCAAGGATGAGTTAGAACCTTTCACAAGAGTGTTTACAAATGGGTAGCGATAAATGCCTCTCTAAGGTTGATGAGCTAGTATTTAAGCTTACAATAAAACAGGTACAAGAATATCAGCTCAATGAACAAAAAAATTTTACTTTGAGTGCTTGAATGCTTAAAGGAAGACTTAAAAGATGAATGTAAAAAAAGATGAAGATCTTGAAGCTATTTTAGGGTTTTAGTGCCTTTGTGTGTCTTCTTTTACTTCAAAATAAGTGCAAGGCTTCCTTTATAGAACTGTTAGACACAAGTTTGATTCAAATATGGTCGTTGTTGAGCCTTTGGGGTCGACTAGTGTCTTCTAGTTGATTCATTTCTAAAAAGCTTGTAATTTTGAAATGAAAGCTTGGACAGTGAACTAAGGCTTCCAAAAATCTTCATTCTTTCGTGTTCTCTGCCTTAAGGTCGATTGGGCCCTTTAGCGGGTTGATTGGGGCTTTCAAAATACTTCAATTTCTTGTCTTTTCTACCTTAAGGTTGACTGGGGCTATTTTAGGGTTGACTATAGCTCTTAAATCTTCAAGTTTCTTAACTCTTTACATGTGTAGTAGGCTATATCTTCCTTGTGGTTGAATATTAAGTTAAGAAATGTTTGCTCTTTATTTCTTAAGTTAAAAACTCAATGTTTGAAAGCTTTGTAATATTTTCTAAGTATGAATGAATTTTTAAATATTTTGCATGACTTTAGGAGGTTGAAATTATGTATTCAATCATTTCAATGCTTGTAAACAGGTCTAGAATATCATACAATTTTATCAAATCAAAATATAAGTAATTTCAAGACTAACAAAATTAATGAAGAAAATTTTCAATTTTATTTAAAAGCAAATGAAAATCTTGGTAATCATTAGTGATGCTGTGAATGTACTTCTTCCACACTACAACATTTTGGCCTAGGGCCAAAGTATGATGCTCTTCAACCTTCCAACACCGTGGCCACGATCTTCCCAGTGCTGTGGCTCTAACTCCCTTAGCGCTGCAGCCATGAGTAACTAAAGGCCATGGCCTTCAATCACCATGCTGCCTTGTGCAGAATTGCATCCATCCATGATCTTTCGATGTGATTTTCACCTCGATTTGATTAGAATTAGGCAAATGGTAACCATAAAAGTTGTAGCCCTTTCTATTAGATTTCCAATGGATCAAGAATCACATCAATTGGACTTCTGTAGCTCAAGTTATTTTTGAATTACTATAGCATGTACGAATAAAGCCTTCACCATACTTGTGCTATTTTGACTCAAATGAACATTTCTCATCAAATATCCTATAAAAAACCATGAAAGAACTCAACAATAACTTTTCTTGAAGAAAATTAAAGAAGAATAAAATAAAATTGAACTAAAATAACTTAAATTAGCTACTTAACATGTAATCTAACTTAAACTAGAAAAACACTTAAAATACTAAAATCTAAACCTAAATTCTCAATGATCTAACTACTGAAGCCCCCAAATAACTCTATGTAATAAAGTTATCAAGTAAAACTTAGCTCGATTGAAAAGGAAGAGACTTCTAAACCTAAGACTAAGAAGGTATCATCTGATTCTGAATGTCGTGACAAATCAAATGATGAGTATGTTAATGTTGATAAGGTTGGAGTTGAGGGTGTTGCTATTTATTTTAGAACACTAGATGTATTGCTTGGCCCTTTTGATGATTTCGTTGATTTGGATGCTCTATTTCCCTCTCATACTTAGAGTTTTAATATAAATAAGGTAGAAACATATTACTATGCTACTTTAATTCATTTTTTTTATTTTGAAAGTAAGATCATTCTTACTCTCCAAGCTATTCAAGATAAGGTTGTTCCTAACATAGAGGCTATTCTAGTTGTTGAAATTGTTCCTAATGTTAAAGTTGATGTTAAAGTTGCTCCGAATGTTGAGGTTGTTCATGATGTTGGAGTTGTTACTAATGATGCTAGAGTTACTTCGAATAATCCTCTTGCTTCTTCCTCCTCAGTGTGAGAACACAAAGATGCTAGTAGTGCTTCTGGCACTCAAGCAGTTCGTACCTCCCCTTTAAAGAACAGAGCAGAGCGGTAGGAAAGTCGATTTCCATGGTTTTCAAGTTTCATTAAAGCATGTGGAATACTTGGAGCATATTTTTAGTATAGAGGGAGAATTTTGGAGTACCTCCCCTTTAAAGAACATAGATGTCATTTGTTTTATGATGGAGGTGTTTGGTAGAGCTTTAGTGATTTCCCATGCTTCATTGATGAGTTTTTCACTAGAGATATTGCAACAATGTTACAGTGTTTCAATGACACTTGTAACGTTGGATTCAAACTTGAGTGCCTCAATTATTGTAAATCTAAAGCCAAAGCTTTTCTTGAGATAGAGGGTGACAAGTCTTCCTTGGAAAATGAGTTTAAAAACAATGCAACAAAGATAGCTTCACTGAGAAAGTGTGATGCTAAAGTGTGAGAAAAACTAGATGCCTTTGCCAATATTAAGGATAACAACTCTTCTTTATGGAGTATGTAGTTGGTTAGGCTTTCGCTTCTCTTTTTCTTTCTGAAAACTCGTTTGAGCTAGTTTTTTGATATTGGTATACCGTATCTCTTTTCTTTTTACAATAATAATCATGTTATACGCATGTTGCATGCTTATTCACATTTCACATTATTATATGTGGCTAAAGAGGAACTTTCAACTTTACATCAAGGAGGTTAACTCAAACCTGACATAAAGGAGATTAATTCAACCCTTTAAATAAGTCAGCATAAGAGTTGCGACCAATTTGTAAGTACTAAGCCAGGGCCAATAAATGAGCAATAAAGCTTACAGTCAATAACACAACATCATTATAGCCAAATTATGAGCAATAAAGCTATCAGATGGAATATGAATGATGAAATATGGTCAAAGAATGAGCGATAAAGATTGCGACCTATAGAAAAAATATCATTGCAGTCAAAATATGAGCAACAAAGCTTGCAGCTAAAGTAACAGTGACCAGTGACCAGTTTTGGTCAAAGAATGAGCGATAAAGCTTGGGATCAATAACATAATATACTTGCAACCAAAATATGAGCGATAAAGGCAACGGTTGAATATGAATTTCTTTTCTTTTCAAATGTCAAATTGCAATTCATAAAGTAATGAAGAGTCAAAGTTTTAAAAGTATCATACATGAGTGGGAAACGAGTTGTTTTGGACCTTATTGTTCTCAGTTAGTAACTCTCCTACTAGCGTCTTCTCATGGAGTATTCTACGCAAGTCTCTATATATAAAAAGTGAGTGACCAACTGTTCGGTGATAATCAAAATACCTCATATTGTACTTGTCTTTTGTTGTTAGTGATCATGTAACATAAGGCAAGTTCATTTCTCCATCCCTAATCCACTCATGCAAAAGTGCTTTCATTCTATATAATGGAATTGTCTATCTCTTCTGATAACACAAAGTTTTCTGGTAAGCTTTTACCTAATGCAATTACTTCTCCTTAGTAGAGTTGTCAAAATGTAAAAAGGGTTCTTGTGATAGGGAAAGGAAGCGTTGGAAACAAGCAAAATGATGTACTAGAGGCAGTAGAAAAGAAGATTAGAACAGTTCCTAAAGTACTAAGTATTGTGACGATGGAAAAGAACTAATGAATAGTAAAATGATGATTGAGTTTCTGAAGTACTAAACATCATGACGATGGAAGAGAATTAATGAATAGTAGAATAATGATTGAGGATAAGTAAAGAATAGGCAAGTAGTAGAATAATCGTATTGTTAAAATAGTAGAGTATGATTTAGAATAAGTAGAGAATAGGTGAGTGGTAGAGTGAAATTAAGATACATTAAGTAGAAGAGGGCTAGAGAAAGAATTTAGGGAAAAAAGCTTTTGGTGAGAATGTTCAAGCTTTGGACAAGAGCAGCCCCCTCAAATGAATTGTGAAGGCTTTATATATTGCTAGAGGTGGTGGTTACTAAAAAATAGACTTTAATGTGTGTAATGAATGATATTATTATGAAGAGCTTGAAAAGTAATCGTTACTATAACCTATTATGTAGATATTAAAATGATGATTTTATTGTATATAGTGAGTAATGGTTAAAAACTTATTATATAACTGTTGAAGTAATTGGATGTCATAAGATTTGTTCTTGAGTAGAAGGTAATAGAGAAGATATATACATAAAAAGTTATACGAGAAGAAGTTAAGAGAAAAAGGTGTCTGTGAATAAGTATAAAAGAAAAAGGTATACGTGAATAGGTACAAGAGAACAAAGTAAGAGGGAGAAACACTTGTACTTCAGTAAAATGTTAAGAGGAAGACCTCTTAACTAACTCCATATCTGAGCCACTAACCTAAACTCTCCAAAACATCCCAAGATGAAAGTGACCCGTGAACCCTGTCACTTATTTCAAGTTGCTTTCACTACCATTTGTGTGAAGTGGTTATTTTGTGCAAAGTAGTTGTTCTACATGGAATAGTGCTCCATTTATTGTAGTTGTTCTGCGTAAAGTAGTGTTTCACTTGTTTTAGTTGTTCTGTTTGAAATAGTCCTTTATTTGTTTTAATTGTTTTGCATGAAATAGTATTTTACTTGTTCTAGTTGTTCTACGTGTTTCACTTATTCTAATTGTTCTCATTATTCTTTATACAACATCATGTTATGAAACAATTTTAAAGAAAATAAGTAATAACCAAAATTTACTATCTACACACATAACCACTTAAATCTCACTATTAAAACACAAAATTTTTTACGAATTTTTTATGAAATTCAAGAAGCGTTGAGGCTGAAGGATTTTTTGGATTTATAGTGGATTAAGCCAGCAGCATATTGTTGAAGTCAAAAAGGTATCAAACTCCTTTGAACGGCTAAGGTTGTGGATTTCGTTTCAATTTAAAAAGCAGTCAGCAACTAGGAGTTGCTCACGGGCTTCAGCAAAGTTTAAAGTGGAATTATTAATGCTATCTTTGGTGCTGCCTGAATTTGTTTATTTGGAAAAGCATTTAAATGATCATGTCCCTTGTATGTCCGCTTCCTGTGTTCTGTTCGGACACCAGCCATGGGGTATTGATGGGTGGATTTGCTGGTACATATGTATTGCACGGGATTTCCAGGATATTAAGTGGTGTCGGGCTTTAATGTTTTTGGGATATCCTTGTCTGAATAGCTGCTGTTGGTTTAGTCCTAGCTACGGGTAGACCTCGTTGCGGGCTGGACATCTCCAAATTCGAAAATTAGGAATTTTAGGGGTTATATTTGTTTTTTGTAATTTTTATTATTGTAAACAATAAAGTCTATAGCTATTTTAGCCAAGGCAGTTAACAATATTAAATTCATTTATGGTCAAACTTTTTCCATTATCAACGAAAAACTCTATCCGCAAAATTTCAAATATTAATTACCAATGAAAATTTCGTTATTATCAATAAAAAATTTGATTTATAAAAATTCGATCATTATCGATAAAATTTTTCATTTTTGATAAAAGGCATATGGACTTAATTAGAAATATTCAACAGAAATTTTTTACGGAAAAATTTGTAGTGTGCCTTAGCCCACATTAGAAGGTCCTCTACAATGCTATAACACTGTCATCAATGAAATAGTAATAGTTTCCTATCCTGTTATAAATAGACATCATGTTGATATACACTTTCGGAGAATTCTACCATGTCTTATATCTAGGTTTGAATCAGTGAAATAAATTTTAGAAATTTTCTCACTCTTACAAAGAAAAATGATATAGCAATTGATCGATCCTTTATGTATACATATCAAGTGCTAATAGTTATTGACAAAAATACATGCGTGTATATATATATATATATATATATATATATATATATATATGTAATTTCTCTATTCTTCAGTTTCATTGATGCTTGCAAGACTTGGTTGCCACTGGTCAAACGCTGCATGTCTTTTTGGCGACCCTTTTGCATGTCTCCTTGTTCTCTTCCTGGTGTGTCCCCTGGTCTCAGGAGGTACAAAGTTGCTAGATGATCTTGTTTCCTCTCCCGAGTCATCACCATTAGCTTTGGTCTTGACACCTGTTATCATGCATGTGAAGCAATTTTTATCAGAGAAACATGACCCATCCTTCACCATATCCTTGGAAACACCTTTTTCTCCTTTAGAATCTGTGCTATTTGCGTTGGCACCTTCGTCATCCAAATGATTTATGGAGGAATATGGATTTTTCAAAGTATTCTTCTGCATAAAGAACCAACAAATACTGGGATTATCACTGTCAGGATCCGGTTCCTCGCTTTTCTGGGATTTGCTTGGTGGCGTTTGGCGGTCTGGAAAAGGAGAATGCTTGTTGGAGAGTCGTTGAAGCTTCCGGATAGTGCTTAAAGGCACAACATAAAATTTTTGGCCAGGCATCAGCACGGTCTCTGGTGCAACAATAGACCATGGTTGCTGGAAAACATGTGGGTGAGCGACCACACATCTCGGGTTCCGGCAAATGATCTCAGCTGCAAGGACAGGCCTGTCATGGAGCTCAACGTGGCCCCCTGGATGAACAATCTTGACAAACATGTTCTTGGTGTTTTTAGTGCAAATCCAGTTTGAAAAAACCATATTTTTGGAATAAGAGAATAGGAGAAGAGAAAGGTTGTAATTCTACTGGGGGAAGTATTTTAAGCCATGGCTGTTTCTTGGGGGCGGCTGAGAATATCCATCAATTTAAACAGTTGTGAACTCTTGCTTGTCAATATTGCATACTTATATTCTTCTTCTTCTTCCTCGCTTCTTATTTTACTTGATTCATTGATAATATCGTTGGCAATGATGTTATATTCGAGCATATTGTAATTTTAGTTTGGCCAATTACGCAAATTCTCTGTCATGTTTAACCAAGACAAGCATATCATGTCAATAGAGTCTAGTAATGAGTAGTTTCTACAACAGTAATCATAAGATCAAATCGCATAATATGTCATATACTATTGAATTAAATATTTCAATCCAATTCTTTAAATATTTGAACAAGAAAATCATTGCAAAAATAATTCTCTCTTTTCTCTTACTGATCATCAAGTCAACATCGACCATCGAAAACTTCAAAGAATTTTGGAATTGCTATGTTAAACAGTCTATATAGACTATGATCTATACAGCTTGACCAATTATTAAGCCATATTTTTTTTATTCATTTTGGTTTTGCAAAAGGGTGGAAAATACAAGGGACAAATTCTAGCGTCGGCCAAGCCCAATTGTCTTGTACTTTTCTGTTGTTTTCAGCTCCCCCTTCTTTGTAGCAAGGGACTGGAGTTGACCTTGTTGTGCTGCTTTGTTTGTGTGATATAAAATGTACTCAAAATTCAGTGAAAAATACAAGTAAAAACTACATGTAAGTGCACACGATCGCAACTAGTAAGACAATGATAAGTTAAGTTTGTCGATCCCTCGAGGAGTTGGTTTATTAGTTGTTGCTAATTACTAAAATTAAAACAAACTAATTTTATCCAAGTATCAAATTTTGAGAAATGATGAAAAAAGTAATCTAATTAACTAATCCTAATCTAAGAAGTGCAAATAACAAATTGAGGTGGAAGTAATGGTCTAATAGTCTAAGATTATGATATCCTTTAATATTTCACTTGAAATTGTGTTTGCTTAATTACTTAATCTTAATGAAAATTGATGCTAGTCTAGAATCCTAAAGCATATGTAATTCTCCATTGAGATATTACACAATGGCCTAACTCAATTAAATCGCTGTATGTATATAGGAAACAACTAAATTAAGTTCTTAAAGCCAAAGTTCTAAATATTGACTATATGTGGCAACTAGGCATATGTCTACCCTAATTGCACATCAAAACACTTAAATTCATTTGTAAGTGTAATGAACACACATTACCTGTCACGACTCGGAACTCCCATCAAACCCATGACAACCGTCGCGACATCCCGATAAGCACTTATTACTCGGAATACCGATCTGAACCCTACAAGGCTTAGCATCCGCATCTCCTGGTGAGCGACAATTATTAAATCTCGCATTTCAAGAAATCATGAGTCGTTTCCAAATCAAAACAATATAATATTATTTTCTAGCTCACAGGGGCATTTTCGTCATTTTTCTTCAAAAATACCGAAACCCGCCAAAAACATAGTGTGTGGGTGAAAAACACATGTTTCATAATTAAAAGTAAATTTAGATGTCTAAAATAATTATTTGAAATGAAATTAAAATTGTTTGAATAAAATAATAATATTCAATAAAATATTTTATTTTCTAAAAAAACAATATTTATAGAGAAATCCGTAAATAATTTTTGTACTGTAAAAGCTAAATATATTCATACGTATTTTAAAACAGATAACTAAAGTATAAAATTACTTTTACAGTGATACGTGAGCCTCCAACTAACCAATAAGGTGCGAGTCTATGAACCTACGATTTTGTCGATGCAAGGCTAACTGAAGTCTTTGATGCAATCGGCTATCTACTGGCTATCCCGAGCCTAAAATGAGGGGAATTGAGGGTGGTGAGATTATAAAATCCCAGTGAGTAAACAGATACCATCTAAACCATCTAAAATCGAGTAAATGGAGACAAGTAAGATATTTCATTCCAGTATGTTTTTCATAACATCAATAATCAATTTACTCAAATAATCAACTTGGCTTATGTATTTCACAAAACTTGACTCCTACCAATATCATTCATGGGGATGCCTTGACCTAGGCATCTGATCGAGACCGCCAAGGCTGTTCAGTGTAGTACACACATGAACATATTTTTACATTTGAAAATCTAGCCATGCCTTGGCGTTGGCCGAGTCTCACTCTCACGCGATGGTACACGTGAAGTGCACTCAAATCTTTACCTCCAGAGACACCCTCCACACGGCTCTTCGATCTAGGTAAGGTATATCTGATTCTATGCCCCCTCTCTTAGGTTGGTCCATAGAACCTCCACTACAAGGATTATGGATTATTTTATCTACCACTTGATTTATAAAATCTTTATCTGCATGACATGGCAATTTATTGCAACTTAGCCTCTCAAGGCTGAATACACAGTACAAATAATTCTAACACCAAAAATCAGTTTAGCCATTCATGCTCATATATTGTCATAAGCCATTCAATTTAAAACCATAAAATTACAACACATCAAGTGGTCTCCGATTACTCTATTTTCAAAACCATAATTCAATTTCAAGACAATTTATAAATCATTTTATTTAAACACATTTTGTTTATAAAACCTAAAAATTAACCATTTAAACTCATTTTTCTATAAAATCACAAAATCGGATAAAAACTACTCTAGATAATTAAGACGATAGTAAGGTTACTCACAGTATCAGGAGTAGAAATACTCCTAGTCCCGGTCTTTGATGTAATCTCTTTATCCTTATCAAATAGCTCACCACCTATACATCACACATCACACAAAATTCAATAATTTGTGTCAATTTGCCATAAACTATTTCAGGCCCTCTAAATCTAAATGAATGCATGGAATTCTCAATCAACCGCTTAAACGCGATGTTGACCTAATTCGGCCTATCACCCGATTAAATTACTAACACGTCCAATTTAATCCCAAATTACTCTATTTCTTTTCTAATACCTCAATTCACCAAACATTATTCACATAACACCAATTTCAGCATCAAAACCCTCCCATTTCTTCATGGAAAAATTCGGCCATTACAGTGCACTAACACCGTGATTTTTCCTACTTAATTTTCTCACCATTATTCATCATTTTCTAAGCCATTTCTCTTGAAATAACAACAA